>NC_069144.1:49976108-50148076 GCF_943734635.1 Anopheles cruzii | reverse complement strand
ATAATAAAAATATTCTTAAAACCACACCCCGAGCCTACGTTATTATTTAGTTATTTGCCACCCCGAGCCTACGTTATTTAGAAATGTTGCTTACACGACCACCACCACCAGTACCACACGTTTGCCGCGGGCTTGGTGGAGTTTCTTTGCACGGTAATTGGCACGCTCGGTCATGGAAACTAACTTCATGTGTGCGTCGATCCTACCAGCATCCCATTTATAGCCGTCCGATACAAAGTAAAGCCGTTCAGCCGTGAACTCGCGTTCGTCTACGCAACGATGTTGAAAGTAGTGACAAATGCACACCACACATATGCGGATTCAATCGATCGATTGGTGTTTGATGTGCCGAACGGTATGGCCAACATTTTATTTATGTTAAACTTCCAAACCAGAGACCAGCAAATTTGTTAATTCTACTAAAGACTACTATCGTAGCCAAGTGGAAACGGATTGAATTAGTGTCCGGTCCACCACGTTCGCCATAAGTTGACGTCAACAGCTGACGGAATGCAAACGAATATGCCTGGAACTCGTAACTGACCAAACGTTTCATCTTCATCGCCTACCACGTCGAGTGACTTCACTTGATAGAAATGGATCCCATTCTGTGGGGATGATTCTGAATCCACGATGCGACAAAATCGCTGAATTAAATGCAGCAATCATCAGTCCCGAAGCCCAGGACCCAGTTCGGGGGGTCGGAGTGCAGTTTAGCGAGTATCCGAAAGGCCTCACACTCAATTCTTCTGCAAGTCATAATCAACGCTGCTTGGCAACGATGCACAGCCAGGCAAGGCAAGAAGCGCACTCACGTCGGACTCTGTATTGCACTTCAATGTGTACGTGTGTGCACGCGTGTGTTGTGTAATTTGACTCTGCCGTGCGCTCTCGCCGTGACTCCGGGGTCCCGGCTTCGGCATGACGAGTAAATACCGATTTTGTAACACCCTGGCATCCCAAAGGGTCGCTCCCTGGCGTAGACCACGTGGCCCGAGTTTACTCGTTAGCATTAATTTACCATCACCACTGGAGCGTGCGTAATGGTACGTGTCAACTGGACCAGGGTACGCTCGGTGATGTGAAGTCCCGCCAATGAAAGTGCAGTACACGCTTCCGGTCGGAATCAATTTGCGTTACTTCTCCATCGAGATATACGCCGCTGCGCCGATGGCCAAGTCGATACAGAAATAAGGTACACAACGAGAACGGACATCTCTACGTTACGTCGTTACACACGGTCGAAAGGCTCGGCCCAGCCCATCGGATTCCCGATAGATAGACCCACTGTTTATTGTGCGAATCTCGACGGCAGCCACGGCCGCCCTGTACGCCCGGTGTCCATTCCTTGGACGGTGTCTTGCCAGTTCCCAGAAGCTCCTTGGATAGTTGTTTGTACATTTCAATTTACCAAATCAAATTACGCCAGACTATGAGCTATTGTACGCTTAACGGCCTTAGCCGAAACGGTGCTGCAGCCCGACGTTTTCCGCTTGAAAGTCCGGACCAACGAACGAGCGATGCCAGGGCTACGGGCAGGGCGTACGGCCGGATCACAACACGCCTACTCCGCTGGGGAATTGATTTATTCCGCCTCGTCGATTTCGAGGAGCAACGGAACGGTGACCAGGCATATCGGACGACGCGTTCCATAAATCTATTATAGTAACAAACGAGTCGGTACCGTTGAGGAAGTTAACTTTTTGCCCCCGATGCCAAACGCCATGACTGTCTGTTGGGCGAACATTATTTTGATGCGCTGCGCAGGGCAGCCTTCAGCAGTTGAATAAAGATGTTATGGAATGATCGCTTGAATAGTTAAACAATTAATATCGTTTAGTTCTTTTTAAATGAAGCAAAAGCTTCTAAAGAGCTAAACTACTTTCAACAAAGTTTTGTGTCTCTCGAATTTCATCAATCATATTTCAATCATCTTCTGGAGCTCGACAAAACGACAGTGGGATTTTTTCTGATAGTTCCTTTAGTCAGCTAAGCTAAGACTAGTTCCGGTTACTAAAGTGGCCTTCAGGTGTACTCCGATATTTTGTTGGTAGGCGGGATATTTTGTTGGTAGGCGGGTCCATGCTGATGCGAATACATGATCCGCAGAAATTTCTCAACAAGAACAGCATTTTTATATCATCGCAATGGCAAAAGTCTCAAATAAACAGTAACCATCACTTACCATCACTGTGAAAGCAACATATTAAATTGTATCTTTTGCTACAAGGATTGCAGACCATCAAATGTAGGTGTTTAGGTCTCAATTCTAGAGCTTTTCAATTATGTTTGTGATGTGAATAGACATTTTATTTGGGAATCTAATTTTTCAAGGTTTGAATTTTTGTTACTTCGATGACAGAAGATGTTTAGATGCTCCGATACTCCGATGGTAAGCAATTTTCCAACACAAACGTTGGTCAAATGTGTAGAAATAATTCATGAATAATTTCATGTAGTTTAATTTTTCCATTCATTTATCTTTTCAGACTTTGCAAAACGCTGATTGAATCCAATTAAAGTGCCCTCAATAAGTTAGTTAAAGGTTTGTAACAAATTTCAAACTTAGACCAACTATCAGCTCTGTTTAGATTACGATGCAGAATGGAACCATGTTGGCCTAGGTCTGGGTTCCTGTCTTGACACGTTCTTGACTCGGTTACCACCGGCCATAGATGCTACCGTGAATAGGCTGCCGACCAGCAAAGAATCGATTTTTTTTTATCTTACAAGAAAGGACCGGTAAGAATTGAATTGCATCGAGAAAAATTCGGGCTTCGTTCCTCGACTCATATCGTAGGATGACTCTTTATTTTTGTAGAGGCCAGCAGTGTTCAGGACAGACTTCGGGCGCCTGTGTCGCCGTGCTGTGCCGTTTTACGCAAGGTTATGCATTCTGATGCGAATTCCCTTTGGAATGGGTTCGTTGGTTGGTTACCTGTAAAATAATCTCACCAGCTCGGTTGGTACCGGGTGCTTCAAATTCATAGCTGCTTCTGATATCGGTCGACGTTCAAGCATAGCGCCCTACGAAGGCCATGCAGTTGAGCATAAAATTTTTAACCCATTTTGTGGCAATTCGGTCCCAACGCTCGGCCCGGCATGAAAGGTTGGAGGCCATTAGGATGAGTTTCTCCAACCGGCTACCGAATCCGGCTTGCCCGGGAAACGAACTGGCCCTATGCAAGGAGCACACCCTGACCACCGACACATCGCTGGGCCAACCTGGGATGGTTACCGAAGTAGCGAAGGAAAGTGTCGAATTTCGATGCCGCCCAGCCAGAAGCTGGAACGTTACTGGAACGTTAACGAGATCGACATGGTAGAAGATGGTGTCTACCACGTCAACTAAAAAAAACCTGAAACATCACGCCCGTGGCACCGTGGTGGACGTTAAAAGCAGAAAATCCAACAGAAAAAAAGTGGAGCAAACGGCAAAACTTTTGTGGAAGAGAGAGAAAAGAAAAATCAACCCGGGGCGAAACCAGGTTCTCACGAGATATTTGTATCCAATCGACTTTCGATGATGATGACGCTCTGATGATGGTCGGCCTTCCGATCGGTTTCGTAGGCATGGGCCCAATATTTGGTAATGTTGAGCGTTCGACGTGCAAAGGCAACAGACTTGTCGGCCTCTTTTTGGTGCAAAATTGGATGAGCCTTCGTTAGCATGCAAAACGATGTTTTATTCGTCTTCGTGCTGGGGATTATGCGATAAACGAACGGAATGCTTTTGGAAAACGCAGGAAAACGCGCAGAAGCAGCCAACAGGACAGGACAGGATCCCAACGCTGCCTTGGGCAAACATTTGCCCGACTACAACATCTGTTTGGTGGTGTTGCAATCGCTGTTACCATTTTTTAAACTATCACGGCAATTCGAAGAAGATATAAACGTGTTCATTACAAGCTTCTTATGCGTTAACAGTCGATCGAGCGCAATTACGTTTTTGATGTGGTTGTTGATTTAAAGTTTCAGTGCGTATCGAATGCATAAGGTATAAGGCAGGGTTTTTGAAAATATTTTCGATGGTTCGAAGGATCGGAACAATGATTGCCAGCTATAGTGTCACAATTTAACCAAAATAGACACCAAATGCATTTTACTCATGCTAATCAATTACTAGTATGCACTTCCGTAATGCTCGATCACGGCAAATTGTTGATCGTGCCGTGATTTGCGTAATCAAGCTCGTACATAATTAGGGTAACAAACGAAAATTCAATACACCACTAGACCCACAACGAACCGAAACCAAATCAACTTTGCGAGCACTGATTACAGGGAGGTGCTTAGTTAGTCCAGTTCGTTACCATAAAGAGACCTGGCCCGTATCCAGCGTTTCCTTTCGATCGATGAATAATAATTACTAATATAATTCTACCCCCAGAGCCCTGAACTGAACAACAATCAACCATCAATCGGTAATGCGGACTTCCTCCTAACTACCATTTTTGTCGTGAGTTAAAATAAAAAAAAATCGACCAAAAGGACACCGTTAAGGATTCACCTCACCGAATTACGATTTCGTCAACGCGTTTCGCGACAGCAAAGAGGTGTAAAGTGGTGCCAGCCGATGAACCACAGCTTTGATCACAAAAACATTTGCATAGGTTCCGGGTGGCGGAAGTTCGGTGCAATTGACACAAATCGTGTACATGCTTCTGAGTGCTCCGGGGCAGCTGTTGCTGTCGATTGGATTAGGTTAATGACGAAGGGAAAGCTACCACTAGGCTCTGCTCTGATGGCTTTCGTAATCAAGCTCACTTCCTGTGGCACGCACCTTTGCCGCCCTTAATTGGGCGGGCACGTGTGCGTGTGAACAGGAAGCTTGCACTTTGACAACGAGAAGCTTGCCTGTTGTTAAATGATATCTTTACTAAAGGGAGGTACAACTTCCGTTGGCATGGCAATTTAGATCATCATTTAGTGCGACCCGCGGTCAGTGTAATCAATTTGTGTAATGAGCAAGTGCATCGATGATTCGTTACATCCTCGAAGCTGACGCAAATTTAGTTATGTTGTACAATTTGTTTAAACGATGTGGGTGAGAAGCTTAGTCTACTAATGTGAGTGAACTATTGTCCATTAACTTGCAGCCATCCAACCGTACACAAAAATGTGTCGAATTCTGTCTAGTTTTGGTTTTAATCTTTGCAATAGAAAAGCTGTGTTGTGTCAGTTTTGAGTAAGGGCTAGGCCGTGCATGTTCTTCATACAAATTATAACTCGCCCGGCCGGCCATCGAGTGTAATCAAAAAAATGTTTGAGCTCAGAACAAGACAGAAAATTATTGACAAAAAATGAATGAAATGAAAGGAAAATGAAAAATGAATTAATTGCTTCTTAGTTTTTTCAGCAAAAAGTACAAATTTATCTTTAGTAAGGACTTAAGTATTTACGTGAACAATATCACAAAACGGTCAAGTGAGAAGCATTCATATGCGACAAAAATTACTTTCTGTTGTATTAAATTTTTCCGACACCGCATGCAAATGATGTGTTGCTAGCTAGGCTGGCTTGGCCTGTTGGATATCAAGGTCGACGTCAAGTGATGTTCGTTTTTACTCGTTACAACAACGGTTTATTGAACTGATAGCGAAGGAAAGACGTCAGTCAGCTATCAAAAAGCTACACCTTCTCCAGCAGGCAATACGGTGCGGAAACGAATAAATCTTCAACTCTTGCCTAAACCTTCCCACCCGGAGGGACCCAACTCTCATCACTTCCCACCTCGGGGAACCATTTTTTGTGCGCCTGTGTCTCACACGCACAATGTTGCCAGCATGTCGCGTCAATTTTGTACCCAAATCCGTTTCCGTCAACCAGCCGCGTCACGTCATTTATCATTTCTGAATGATTCGGTCGATCGATTTCGCCGTTTGCCTTCTGCTGGTCCGGGACACACTGAAGCGGAACACACCTTGGCAACCTTACTCTGCCTCACAACGAGCAAGGCACGCCGACTCCTGGCGAAAGGCTGGCGATTGATTGTTTGGTAACATTTGCAGGGCGTATTGCGACAGGTTGAAACATTATTATTAAAATCCCCAAAACACCCTCGGGCCCAGTGAATTGGCATTTGGCTTAAAATCAGACCTGCACCAATACCGACTGCGTAATTCGAAAATTGAATCACACCGTGCGTGCCTTCGTTGGCTCTTTATGCTGATGAGGTTGGTTAAGGCTTCGAAAGCGGCAAAGGGTGCTTTACGCGTGGCCAAGGGTGTCATTATGCTTTCCTACAATCAACGTGTGAGTGGAAATGCGATACACCAGCACCCACCGTTTGCCGTCCTGTAAATCATGCTAAGAAAGTGTTAATCCAATTACAAGCAACCAGGCGTCTCCACCGGTGGCCACGTGAGCTACCAGGCGTCCCCGTCGCCGAGAAGCGGAAGGGAGCGAATTCACTTAAATGAGTTGTCGAAGGCTTTAATTTGAAGTTATTTAAATGAGTGATATTTTTAAAACAAAATTTACTTCAAAATCGTAGCTAATTGAATATGAAGTACATTTTTTCTGCACTTGGTTCCGACAGTGATAAATACATAGAGGATCGGGCATATACGTTTCTAGGTTCCTGTTAGTATTTCTTAGGAAACTAATTTACACAAACCGGGAAAGATAAATGATGAGGACATTGTGCCGTAGAACCCATAACTGAGAACGTCATTTGCAGGTAATGTTCAACATTTACTAGAAGACTCGCCCCAGGAAGCAGTCAGTTCGCTAGCGTCGTGAGCACACGCGTCTTTGTGATGCTCCTTTTTCGTGGCTGTAAATTGACTACGTTTGCCGTACTCCGTTTACTGGATACGCTCACACAACGCTGCTAACGGGACGTTGTGGCGGCCATATTCACTTCGTTGGCAACTGAATAGAAAGGAAGGTTCGCTGATAGTCAATGCAAATGAAAGCTACCAAAGGCAAACGATTGAGTTTTGTCGATCCGGCTTGTGGGTACCTCCAGCAAATACTTCTCCAGCACTAAGGTTCGAAGCAAACCGGAAGAGTTGGCATCGAACGAAGGCGAAGATAGATTTCACGAGCGCCCATAATCTGCATCACAGTTCGATCCGGTTGGACCGAAGCCACTTCACTTTCAACGAACAGATTATTAAATTATTCCACACCATATCCCAACGCAACGCGCCCGTGTTCCGACAACGGTAATAACGATGATAGTCATCATAATGATAGGGTGGCGTTGGTAATGGTCCTCGGGAAGATTATATCTCGGGTCTGAATCTGATCGGTACAGCAGCAGGCAGCACCAGCAGCAGCGGCAGCAGCAGCAATAAATAATATAATGCTTTACCGACAATGAAGGAAGTCTAACGTTAGCCGCAATGGAGGCCGGATTCTGGACCCTCTTAGCGATGTGCCAGAACAATCCATTGTGCATTGAATATTTGTTAACTTTGCATACTTTATGTGATGAAACAAAAATGTTGTACGTCTGATCTAATAAGGCTCAGAATAACCAACTAAAGTGCAAAAAGAGGTCCTAAAAATGGTCTGCTGACAGAAATTGACAACAAATAACTCTGTCGACACCGAAACAGGTTATGTCCACCATCGCATTGCAACTTGTTAAGCACAAAGTGTGCTCGTGTGTCGGTAACGGGTCTCCGTTTTCTCTGAACCAGGGCAAGGATAGGTCCGATTGTTTAAAAATGGAAATAAAACTTAACTTTTGGCTCCACACTCATCTCGGTGTTGATATTTACATTTCTTATGACAATATTTTGTCCCCGCTGGTCGTCAGCGTCTAGCCGACTCTTGATGCCTGGGAGCACACCATCCTGGTTGGCTCGGAGTTGGAACAGTTTGCTGGCAAAAGCCATCAGCAGCAGACGTGAAATGCCTCCGGTGTCAGACAGCTTTCCGTAAACACAAATTCCGCACACATACAACCCGAGGCTCGAATGCGACAAAACTGAAAGAACCATTCCGTGCTTTGCGGTGCGCTTCGGAGCGATATCAAAAATGAATATTTAAATACTCCTCCGAGGGACCCGGAATTCGAGTGCGTTGGTCCAACATTGTTGAGTGTTATTTTATCGTTATTGGTGTTGTACCGCTGAAGGAGGAGCCTCAGCTGGTGTGCCAGTGCAGATAGAGCCGGGGCCGGGTAGCAGTACTTCTTCGAGGCAGAGCAGGTGTGGTCCTCTTGTGGGACAACCCCCACAAGGACCCGATAAATGATTCTGCTACATGAAAAGTTTTCCCTACTACTGTACAGTCCACCAATTACCTTTTCGGTCCGTTTTGGTGTGGGTCCAAATTTTTCGATCTACCAAACTTCTCAGGAACGGCGGTGGTCCCACTCACAGAGTCTTGCAGTCGAAAAGTTTCCATAAGTGCTAGTTCGGTTCGGTACTGTGATTGTGCATTTCACCGGTGGGTGGGACCGGAAATGAGTAGCGAGATAAAGTCGAAGACTAATGGGCAACTGTAAATCGCGTAGCTTCGCTCGGAGAAAGCCGGAGAAGAAAACTCGGCTCGGTCTGTTTCCCTATTTGGGTCTGTGTGGTCTTGTGCGCTTCCCTGTCCCGAGCAAGAGCATCTTCGTGTTTCCTCCTGCCAATCGATCTACGGCATTGGCTCGCCCTTTTCAACGGTGTGTCCAACTGCTGGCCAAGCGGTCCGGAATGTAAGGGAAAAGAAACGGCCAAGAAAAGTGGTGCTCTCATAGATAATCGCTGGGAAGAAATTGCCATTGTTGAAAGAAGTTAGTGATATCGTGGGCCAGGATCAACGAATGGCCCACGAGAATTGAACAACCGCACAACAGGTCCGAGAGGCTCCCCGAAAGGAAGGTTGTGTGGTTTTGTGGATAATGAAAAACTAACATCTAAGAAAAAAGAAGAATTATTCAAACACCGCTCTGCTTCTGATTTGGCCAAGAGTTTGGGTTTGTTTCGTAAAGTGAATGATAATCGCCCATGGGGCCTCTGCACTGGGAAGCTTTGGGAAATATTGGTATTACATTTAGTGTTTGTTTTTTATTTTCGATAAGATTTAACTTAATCTAAGAAGCAAAAGTTGCGTTATAATTTAAATAGAAAATTTTCGTGCACCATACTTCGTCGGTGTTTTTTAAAATTTGTTTCAAAATAAAATAACAACACACTGATGTTAGGTTCACGTCAAAATGGGAACAGCTTTTTACTAGTCCAGTAAATTGGTGTGTGTCGTATCGCTCCGGCCCATCGAATGCAGATCATCTTAATTGCATTCCACACTCATGTTGGTTACCCGAAACGCTCGTCTGAAACCGTGTCACCGAAAATAGCCGCATGAAAAACAAATTTCGATAAGTGGTTTAGGTGTATCCTGGCAGGAGTGCGGAATAGATAGCTAGCTACGCTACAAGCGGTGGCTATCTAAACGACCGTCAGGCGCACAAGGCTTCAGTTAGTGGCCAGCGCTGCAAGGTCGTGTTACTACTAAAGATAACGGATACCACAAAAAAGGACTTAGAATATTGACCATTCCACAGAGAGAACTGCGCAACGGCTCGCCAATGGTTGTCCCCTGTCGCCGTTTTCTGCAGCATAATTAATTGTGATGTATGGAAAGTAAAGCGAATAATTTCTTGATAACAGCCCTGAACGCCAACACGAACCGGGTCACGCAGGCGATGAGCGAGGTTTCGGCTTCCTGCACGCGATCCGGATTCGGTTGGCACTGGGGACGCGAATCACGGACGAGCCGTGTCGCGCCAGATAGAATTGGGCACGATATGGATGCGCTTCCATTTGTCAATGTGGGTTCGATTGCGAGAGGGAAAGGTGTTGGACAATTTTTCACCCAGCAGCTAGTTGGTTTCCACTTCCGGCGGACTGTTCCGAACACTTCCGGAAGGTGTGACGACGACGACGACGGCAACTGGGGAGTGTCGGTTGGCTTCGCATGTGGAGGAGAGATAAATTTTTAAAGGGCGGTAAACGCCGTTCGACCAGAACTGTCGACATAACGACTGTCATTTTCGTTGGTAATGACAGTCGCTCAGCAAGCGGCGCATTCCCGCCCTTCTTGAAGCAAGTTCCTTTGTCAGGCCGATCCTGGGGGAAATACGGGATCAATTTATAATGATTTCGTTGTGGTTTGTGTCCGGTTAGGGAATGTTGAGTCAATCTGAGCTGGTGGGTTGCGGCCAGAGTTGGTTGATTAATGTGTTAAGATTGGTTCACGCTTTGAAGGTAACCATTTACAATCACCTACACCACGGTTCAAAAGTTCGCCACCAGTGACAGTTCCGGAGAGAAACCTGTTTAGGTTTTATCAATTTTTTCTCCGTACGGTTTCGTGTCTTACGAGTAAGTATCACTTACTTTGGAGACATTTTATATACAAAACACAAAACAAAACAAGGATCTCAAACACAACACTTACGTAATGATTACAAAATCAAGATATAAAATGAAATATAGTTCATTTAAAAGGTTTCAAAGCAACTCTTTTGATTGGGTCAACCATGAAGAAATTTAAATGGGATCTTTTATCGTTTCTTAGCTCCGTATCAAATTTCCAATTTATCTCATGTCTTCACTGTTCCGGGTTTTAGCGGGCAATAATTTAATGATTTTAATCTCGTCTCACACGTATTGAGAGGACTAGCTTGTATTTTCTGTCTATTCATGCATTTTTCATGCTTTCCACGGATGACTGGCTCAACAGATGCTCCCTGTTATGCTTGTTCCACGTGCTCATGAATGGATATTCTCATGAAACACTACCCGTAGTTGGGTTCTTCCGACGGAACCACTTTTTATGGGACGCTCCTTTGACCAGAGTCCATCCGTTATCCCTTCTTTGGCCCAGCTAGTCATGTAGCTTCCTTTTTCGAGAGCTCATTTGTAATCCTCAACTCTTCCGTGACCAACATATGAGAAGCTTCAGGAAGTAATCTGAAGTGATCGGAACCGGAGACTAACGCGGGAAGGACAACGCAGGAAAGCCCGGATGATATCGTTCCCATGCTCCGTTCTCCCTAGTCCAAGTGTCAATTTTCATTGGCTTCCGCCCAACTATCTCATTTCTCAGTAAGGGACTTTTCAAGGAGCAAAACCTAAAAACGACGAAAAGACAACCAAGCGAAAAGATGGCAGCTGGGCCAGCCGTCCTTCTGACCCAGCCCAACTAACCTCGTTCGGTCTGGCTGTAGCTCCACGGAGCGTAAGAAAGGTCTTTTGAAGGTTTTTTTTCCTGCTGCATCATGCGAAAGGGTCAGGGAACCTCACACGGGTCCGTATGTGAAAATATTTTTCTCATTTTTTCCCAAGGAAATTGCGATCCTCGTGCAGTTCCTATGGCGAGGTCCGTTGTTTTTCTCAACCAAGCACAGCCACCGCGCCCTGCCGCTGTGGGCTGACGATTGCAATTTTATTTGCGGGTGGCCCAATTTTCTCCAACTGCGATTCCTATTTCCAAACCGGATACAACCCTCGCTCGCTGTAGAGATCTGTAGAGACTTGCAAGAGGCACAATTTTTCGCACCATTCGAAGCGAAACTTTACGATCCAGGCAATGATCCTGGTTCCTGGTGGCGGTTTTGGTGGTCGTATAAAAAAATCCAATCGACCACCGGCAGCAACGATCGGGGAGCCGGTTACATAAATTACGGTAAAAAAGCGAACGATTGTCGAGGTTTATCTGGCCACTCGTCTACCGGTGCCTCTGCCTATCGGGGAGTGTTCCGTGTGGCTCGTGGAAAGTTATTGAAACGCGAACGATACAGAGAACAGCGAACAGTACACTAGGCGTCGGTGTTTTTGTGTGTTCGGATTCAAACACGAAAAATGGAACCGGAAAATGAAGATCGGTGTGTACCGACAGCTGTGCCGGTGGTTATGCTCATCGTAGAGGGTTTTATGCGTATCTTGTCGAATTGCGAAATTTGTGTGGTGTGGTGGGCTGGAAGTCGTCGATACTGTTTTGTTTTTGTGATCCCCTGTAACGGAAACCTCAGTTAGCAGGACTAAGCCAGTTAGGTAAGCCAATGAACTGCCGGATGCTGCATAGAAAGAGGTGCTTCGAAACTATTCCCATCGGGTGCATGAAAGTTGTGTGGCTCGGTTTTTGCTTCACCTTTACCGATAACTTAGTTTAGGGGACGTTATATTGTGTGCTCGAAAGGAAATTAGTTGTGAAATGAAATTAACTCAAAGAGGTTTTTCGCAAAAAAGCTCACACTGGAGCTGCGACATCGGTCTGGGAGATGTAGTGGTTTTATTTCAGTAAATTCGGTTTTGGTGCTCTCGTTGAATGTTTTCTAAACTCGTAACGAGTAACAATTAAAAAAATTCCAAGTAGCTTTACGAAGGAAACTTTTCAAGATACAATGTAGAACGATGTAATGGGCACACGTGTGTGGTAACCTGCCAACGTTGGGCCGATTGATCGGTTCGTTGTTAAATTTGTCTCGTACAATCTTGTAAATTAGAACGCAAAGCCTACACAATTTGACCCCACTAAATGCCACGAACTGGGAACAGATTACGAACACTGATTAGGCTTAGCAAAACGCTAGTTTTCTTCAAAAACTGCCCCGTGTGCAGTGGTTTCGACAGATTGTTTTCCGAGTTCCTAGCACATCGCGACGGGACGCTACTAACGAAGCAATCAGGAATAGCCGAATGTCGGCAAAACTTTGATACGCTGCTTTTACGGATAGACTGTTTTTGTTCTACCCTTCACGGCCAGCGCTGCAAGTTGATGACGGAATAATTTTCTCGGATCGCCGAATGGAGGCAAAAACTGCAAACTTTCCGAAGATATTAAAAATAGATTATGCAGATCATAATCGACGGCTAGCGCGCGCGTGGTGCAGTGCGGGTTTGCATAACTGTAGGCGTAATTAATGTGCGGTGCGGATTAACGTCTGGCGAATTTTTTAACCGTGGCGTTGGCCACCGTGTGGCCAAAGATGACGTTCAGGAGACCCTTCAACACCTTCAAGCAGGCTTATCAAAGATGCAAATGCACTCTGGCATCTTTCGCTCCGTCTGTCGCGTGACTAAAGAGCTGAAAACTTCTCGCCTGTGAAGGAGTTTTCTTTAATGGAATCGCAGCACATCGGACAGCTTGGTGAGAATGCGTCATTAACACCGGGAAGTGAGACAGCTCCGGTGGGAAGGTCAGAAATGGAGCTTCTTTTTCCAATCATCCGGTGTCTCGGGGGGACCATCACGCGATCCGCTCCCGTGCAAGCTACCGTGCCGATGCCAAATATTTAAACAAGGTGTAGCAAAGTTAGTTAGCACGGAAGCCGGAACCGAAAGTGAGCCGCTGGCCAAATGGCCACTTCCTTAGCGGCGTTTCCGTGTTAGTGTTGGGTGTTGCGGTTGTTTGTGTGCAAAATTGTAGCAAAGTGTGCCGGGATAGGGTTTGCTCCTGTTGGTCGGCCTCGAAGAACTGGGGAGGGCCCACTCGGGTTGTTCTTTTTTCAATTTCCGGACTTTCCGGGAAGCTCGAGCGACCGAGTTTGAGTTCTAGCTTCGGAAGGGAGCGAGTGGTGGTGTGTGCGTGAGCAATTATTTATCCTAGATTGTTTGCCAGAATTAGGTTAAAAGTACGGCTCTGGGGAAGATTAGAAACTTTCGCCACGGTGGAACGGGTGCAGTTTCTTACTACGCCCCCGGGCTGACTGGAAAACGCTCGATAATTTATAATTAATGAAAGTGTGGGCGCCTCAACCGGAAACAGGGCTGCAACATTGTAGCCGGTCAGGCTATCACGGTACTGGCGTGCTTTGCGGTGAATAAGTAAATATCCGCCAGTTGAGAAAATCAATCACAAAATCAACATCTTTACGAGGAGCATGATGATAATTCGTTATTGATTTTGAAAAAGGTAAAGTAACCTTTAACATCCAGAATGAAATGCAGTCACTCATATAAATGTGACGATCAAACACTGATACCGCAAAGCAATTGTGATCTTTTGCACTTCTAGTTCATTTCCACTCCAGAGTTTCTTCAATATATTAACTTAATTGCAACATAATTTAAGTAATTCTCAACCACGAGTCTAATCGCTTTCATAATCGAGAAATTAACAAGAAACCATTTATTAACTGCGGCACCAATAGTCATTTCGTGGTGGAGCAACAGTGGCCACGCAGGAACCGAGCCGGCCCTTTGCTCTCTGACCCTCCCTAGAACCCTTTATGATCTGAGTGGAAAACACTCCACTTGAGCATGGTTCCCAACCGCAAGACGATCGACTACATCAACGCCATCGCCCCCCGTCAGCGCACAATGCTCGCGAAACACCTCCTTCAAGGATGTGCGCGTCAGGATCGAAGCAAAGCTTCTCCGAGCCGCCGGTAATAGGTTTCTTGTTATGAGTCGAGCCACCACAATGAAAGAAGTTGATAAATAGTTTATTTCCCATACACCAGCCCGCCCGTTTCGCAGCGGGAAAACAATCGAGGAATAAAATGGCGAAGAAAACGGATGAGGCCTCTCATCATCGGGTCCGGCGGTCCGTTGTAAGCTCGCAAGGTTTTGCTGTGTATTAAGTTGTGTGCTGAGTGGCCGTGCACCGTGTGCTGTCTACCCGTATCTACGCTGCAAAGGGCACGACGAAAACTGTGGCAAATGCTCCATTTTCCAGTAGTTTTACTTCCGGCGAGGACGGCCGACAGCCACCTGCTCTTGCCAGGCATTTTGTTTGCTTTGGTCGTGCGGAGAAAACGCCCGAGATGAGAGTGTGTGTGTGTGCGAGTGTGTGGGTGTGGGTGTGTGCCAACCTCTCATGAGCTCAATGTTGCGAGCAAATTTTCTCTCAACTCCTCTGAAGGGGTTGATGTGGAAATTGCGGGCAAACACGCCCGTAGCCACCGTCGTCGGCTAAAAGGAAAACGTTGAATGCTTGTGTGCTCGATGTTTGTGTGCAAAAAAGGAGAACGACACAAAACATCATTGTGGTCTGCGTGTGTGTGTTAGGATTTGCAAACGAGCGACAGAAAGAGAGAGAGAGAGAGAGCGAGTTGAGTCGAGTTTCTAGTCGGCAGTCTGGCCTAGATTAAACCAGAAACCAGGGGAACTGTTGTGCGGTATTCTGACGTTAGTGTTGAGCGTAAAATAGCAAATGTACGAAATTCAATCAACTTTTCCATTCTGTTCAACACACGACCGGGAGAAGAGAATGAAACGAAAATTACCAGCCATCGTTTGGGTGTTCCTTCGTGAAACTCTTGTAATCCTTCATCGATTCAGTGCCGCAATAATCGAAGAACTTCAAATATGCATGAGCGTGCTTCGAAGGACTCACTAACATCATCCGATTAAATCGTTTCCAAGTATTGTGCTGAACTCACAATCAATCTTTTAGCTTCTGGTGTGCCGAGACGGTGTTGCAATAGTTTAGCTGTGCGGGGTGGAAATGTTCTCTACCGAATTGCTAGAATCAGAAGATGGATAAATTGAAGGGAAGTTTTGATGTTATTTTTGAAGTCGAATCGCATGAGGGAAAACTTGTAATATTAAACAATTAATAGAATTAATTTCGACGAGGATTGAGGTTTGAAGATTTTGCAAAGAATACACTCCCGTCAATCAAATCATCGGCGGACCGAAACGTGGTTACTCTTCGAAGAAGCTTCCGCAAAGTGGCGCAATTCTACCGAAGAATTATTTACCATTTGTCAGCATGACAGATGCTTGATTCGACTTCATCGTGCGGATTACAGAAAGTTACAGCTCGCTTCTGTGCTCGCTTTCAATCACCGAGCGTAAGCACACATTAGGAAAACGAGAAAGAACGCACAAAACGAAGCTTCTCACACGTCGACATTTTGTATTCCTCATTCGTCGGCCGCCGGGGATGGAATTAGTCCTTTTGACTGCTGGGCGAAAAGGGACATAAATCCTAACCTAATTCGCAAATGGAAAGTATTTTGTCTTCCATTAAACAAACTTCGCGCGGAGGAAGAATGAATTGGGGGAGGTCGTGGAGATTAATCTCTCCACACCGAAAGTGTTATCGCTTTTCCTCCGGGAAAATCGGATTTTCCACCACGAAAACCCAAGGGAGTTTCGTCAACGGTAATCAACTGCATCAACGCTCTGCAAACCTTGTTTAATCTTTTATAGTTAGAGGTCCTGGGGAACGTTTCATAAAATCTTCTTGATTCGGCCATACACATCGTCGGTCCGGGAAGTTAACTTTATTGACGAGTCGCAGTGGCGAAAGAGAGTTGCAATTCAGTGTGAAAATGAACCGAGTGATCTATGATTAAAAGATTGATCCCAATACCTTAAGTAAACCTATTAAGATTATGTCTTTTCTCTTAGTTTCATCTATTCGAAGTAACTGTGGGATGTTCGTCAGTGTTGTATTAATTCAAATGGAAAAAGGGCTTTAAGCTTCCCTTTGCCACACTTTACTGAAACACTTTTCCATCAGGATTTTTTTTACCGACCGCATGCTATCGGTCATAGGATGGGACGGCTAAGCTTTAAATTTAATCACTTTGTTATCGTCTTTCGCCATCGTTTATCTGGTTTTCCGTTCGATTTCCATCAACCTTGTCAACCCGGTGTTCGCAGCCCTTTTCCACCAGCTCCGCTTGGATACTCTTTCGTTTTCTACTTTAAGAAGCAATGCTGATGTTTGCAAAGGACCCACTTTTATGTGCAACACGTAAACCTGATAAAATTGCTGTTGGTTTGAGTTATTGGTAAACGATGACGAGGTTGTCATCCGATTCAGCAAAGGCGATTCAGCACCCAGAGCGGTTCGACAGCATGCAGGATACAGTTAGTGAGAATAGTACAACAAATGACGTCAATGAAAGTGGCTCTTTCTCCCGCCCTTTATCAATGAACAAAAAAGGATACCACAGTCGGGAGGCTAATTTTATGATTGCGAAAAGTACTCCATAGCCCGCGCAATGGTACGACGGGCGCAGAAAGTAGTGGAAACGAGTTGAAAATAGTGTGCTATGTAATTAGGCCTATTAACACGATGTAATAATTAAAAGTCTTGGCCCATAACGTTTGCCCAGTGGGCACAGAGCGGTGGTGTTGAGTATAAATTAGTATAGAAAAACCGCGCTCAGAAAACTCGGAGCTCGTAAACCACTGTTCTTCGACTTCGCTCACTTCGAAACTTGGCGCCCCTTTTTAAGAACTAGCTCGGCTCTAATTAGCACCACCATCGTCGGGGTTGGAAAGCCAGCCCTCGGCTGGAAATTACTCATTACTGTGCAAAAAGCTGAATAATTTGGCGTCTGTGAAAAATTACGACTCGCACTCGCTGTGCCTTCGGCGGCCCGAGTGGATGTCCATAAATATGGCACAACATGATTTGTCGATCGAGCGTGAGGAAAATAAATATTACACGTTATTTACGACCGAAAGAGTGGTGTTTGTTTTCACTGTTCGGTGGAGTATTTTGATGGACTTCTGTCCGATTATGCCAGTCGTTTTATTTGAACCTGAAGAATTTGGCAAGAATTCCCCACGACGCAGTAGGGTCAACTACGTCAATAGGCTCTGTAAAGCTACTATTTAATAATTCAATACTCGGTATTCCAAAATAGAAACAAACGAAAAGGTTTTAACTGAAACTGAAAGGAATTTGAAGTGGAACATTGACGAAAAATTATTGACAAGAAGTAAAACGTTATAGAGAATGGATGGAAAAGAACGAAGACGCCCAACATATTGGCCTCTTTACATTTCGCAGTGTTTCTCCCAAGCTTCATGATGCTGATTAAAGATTTGTTTCCTTTTACCCAATAAAAATTGTACATTTTAAATTAATACCGTTCATTGCTCGTTCGGAGCATATTATTATGAATCGAAATTTTTAGCGCCATTGGCAAATCGTGCACTGAAATTTGAATGTGCAAGAAAGATGGCAGATAGATGGCAGATGATAACACTCGAGTTGAGATGGTCTTGAAAAGTAAAACTTGAAGCAAAACTTGGGCCGAAACTTTTTAAACTCTTTGCGGTACGTGCTGAATCGGCACCAGCCGTTTCCAAAAAGACACCCAAGGCCCTCGGTGCTGCTGCTGGCGCTTCAAAAGCCAAACCACTTTCCAGGAACGTGCCTAATCGCTTTTCGAGATTTACGCAAAACTTTCCGAAAGCTGGAAAAGCTGGAAAAGTGTTCGGTAAACCGTGTGGAGAGCTGGAATGAAATGGAATAAACGCCGAAAAGTGCTTTCCCGTGTGGCATTGCGGGAAATGCAGTGAGTATGGGTAAAGAACTTCTGATACTCTTACAGTCGGTATTGTACAGAAAACCGATAAATTACAGTAAAAACGTATGTCAAAGTATCCAACGAAACAAGAGGAAGAGATGAAAAATGTATTCTAATCAAACGAATCCCAGAAACGAACCAGCAAGGAGTGCGCGGGAAAACCAATTTCCAATGCGGTACTCGGTTTGGCAAGTGTGTCAATTACCACGCGAGCCACGAACTCGTAGCTAGCGAACCCCGAGGGACTCGCGGCGAAACGGACGAAAAGATCTATGCTTCGCTGTGCCAAGCGAAAAGAAACAATGCTCACCGTCGACTGGAACGGACCGAAACAACGCCGTGGCCTGAATCAGCAGAAACTTCTCGACTTCCGGCAAGACCTATAATTTTGTCCCTTTACACCTGTCGAACAGAGTATTCCCCATTCGCCTCGGCAGCAGAATGGCAAAATTCAGTCCCGGACTAGCCCACCAGATGCCGAATAATATCGATAAAATATGTAGTGAGATTTGTGGTTTCCTCGGTCGACTGTTCAACGGTGGCACGTTGTTTTGGGAAATGCCGTTGGAAAAAGAGAAACCGAAGCGGGCGTAGAAAGGAAACACGATTTTTCTAAGCTCCCGTTGTTGGGATCCACACGCGACACTGGTGGGATGCGCTGTTGGTCGGATTGCGGCACACCACGGGAACCCTTTCTGCCTCGAAACGACGACGTGAATGCTGATGCCGAATGATGGTTCTGCCAGGTAGCGATTGAAACGCGCAATTCGAACAATTTAACTTTCGTTTATAATTCGTTTCGGGCGAGCGGTACCAAAAGCGGGCCAAAAAGCAACTTCAGCCAGCCAGCCCGCCGCAGAACAAATCTCCGAGATACCCAATGCCCGGGGCGCAACGAGTAGACGCCTCGCCGCAGCGTAACCCGAGGGGCGAAATGGCGAAAATTGGTGTACGACATGGCGTACTCGGGTGGTTCGATGCGGATAGGCGCGCAGTTTGAATAAATGATGTGCAATTTGCATGATGTGGTATCCGTGGGGCTGACAGTGGGGAGTAAAGTTTTCTTAAAGGATTGGCACGGCGCGGTTGACGACGTCGGGGAGCACCGGGAGGCGAAGCTTACGCACCGCGACCTAAGTGGGTTGTGGCAGGCTTTAGTCGGCCGTCCCAAGGGCACGATGAGAATCTGCTGGCTTGAGCTGGGTGGGTTAGTTTCGTTTAATCTTGAGATAGGTAGTCAGCATTGGATCAGAATCGATTTTCTTCACGCCCAAGTCAGCCGCAGCCCAGGTTTGTACATTTATCCTTCCGTGAACATAGGGAGACGGTAGAAAGATTTTTGGGTACGGAGTACGAGGGCGATTCAGAAAAGGTATCGTGACTTTTGCTTTTCTTCAAAAACTATTTATTTATTGTTTATTTTTTCCTCAATTCAAAGGAATCCTCATGAGATCCACGTGTCAAAGGTTTGGCGAATAAGAAAAGGTCACAGGATGCCAGACCTGGGGAATACGATGGTACGATGGCTTATCCGATGCAGATGTAATTTTGGTTGTGAAGAGGAAAACATTTAATATGCAATCATCTGTAACCTGGCTAAAATGTAATTGCTCAAGCAGAATATGTAAGGATGATGAAATATTGAAAGACAATTTTATGAAGGAGTGTCAACCATGGTCAAAAATGGCGAACGAATAGGGTTGTGAAAGGCTGGATTGTATAGTTAAACACAGTTAAACGTAGGCAATTTCAAATATTGACTAAGAAATACGTTCAGCAACATATTCTTGCCCCATTTCAAACGTTCGTCAGTTTAGATGTCTCTGAAAGTTTCAACCAGCACCGATGACATTGTATCGCTTTCTGTTCAAGTTGGTCGGTTAAAGGACTGCGTACATCAACCGAAGTGAAGTGAAGTTCTTTAAAGCAGTGCACACTTCAGTCGTCGTCTAGCAGCCTTTCCTCGCTTGAAACATCTCTCCAAAAAGCAATAACCTTTTTGAGAGAGACTCCTTGCAACAAGAACTTCTCATAGCGCGCTCTAAGTGCAGCGTGGTGCCGCCGCAGCACCTGCAACCATTTTGCACCGACCGAACTGCAATTGCCGTGTAACTAATGACAGAAGCCGCGCGAGTTCCCTTTCATAATTTCTCGCCCACCCGAGACACCCCACACGACATCGCCAATCGGAGGAAGAAATTGTATCCCACGGAAACACACCCGTTCGCGACGGGCCCCGAATGTGATGGGGAAAAACTTCCGAAAAAGAGTGTTAAAAGCTTTATGACGCTGCTGCTGCTGGAAGGAAAACCGGGCGACCCACGCGGAGGTGCTCGGTGTCCCGTGACTAAGTGCATGCGTTCGCGGGGAAAAGGAAAATTCTTGCTGCAGAAAATCGTGCGAAAGTCTAGGAAGTCGCCCTGAATGCGGGGCGCACAGTGGGTGGGACGGAAACGGAAAACACCGTTATTTGTTCACTGTCGGAAAACAGATTGCTGGGTAGCGGCCTGTCACTGTCCCCGTCGCGCGCGTCTCCTATCCCGGGTGACCTTCGAGCAACTGGTGGGCGAGAGGTTATGGTATTTCCCACCAAAGGCAAATTTCGCGAAGGCCGGGGTTATGTGCTTCCCGTCATAAGGAGCCCGAAGTCTTACGGTACTTGTGAGAAAGCGGCTCCTTGAAAAGGGACGAGATGAAAGCGGTTTTCATTGCTCCGCACACCCATCATCATCATCGGGATCGAGTGTCCCGACGGGCATCCCAACGGGAAGTGTTGGCGTCGGCGGAATGAGGTGTCTCCTGTTTTCCGCCTTTCAGTTCCGATCGCCTCAGCCGCTTCCAATTTGGGTAAAATACATTCGCGCCGGAAGCAGGAAGCTCTTTCCGCGCCGGTGTGTGTGTGTGTGTGAGTGCGTTTGACGGACTACGATAGAGGACTCACCATCCTCCGGGTTGTCAACCGTGTGCCTTTACCCGTGAGGCCCCCAGGACATTGATTTTCCTGCAAACAACTGGCACACGACAGATAATTATGTCCGTTTTGCCACAGAGGGCGTCATTTTCGTTTCTGGGTGGCACAGCCCCCCTCTAGGTCCAGCGCTCTGCCAGGTTCTTCGCCCTTTCACGACGCTTTCAGTTGGTAAACACATTAGAGGTTCACAAGTCGGGGCGCTCAACAAACATCAAAGTGCAGCCAACGTGCCAACGACAATCGGAAAAGGAACCGAGGATTATGGCTACAGAAAATGGCTCCCGTTTTGTTTCAGCACGCAACGCTGGCTTCCGAAACGACTGGCAGGAACCGTCATGATTGTTTTTCGACTCCCGACACGGTTTGATGAATAAATGATTGACATTCATGAATCACATTGTCTCTATCGTTTGCCTCGATCAAATAATTTCACTTCTTCGGAAATGCGTGGGTTGCGCTATTCTTGGACGGCTTTATTTGGGACATCCGGGGGGTTGTCTTAGAAAAGGCGAAACATACCTTTGATCAAACGTCTGCCTGTAGTTTCTTTAATTTCGCCTTCAAAGTAAGTGCGCTCGGAACGAATGAATGCACTTCCTTGGGTTTTTCTGCTACGGTTTCAATCAATTCGATGGTTTCTGTGTACGTTTGATGCTACAATTGAAGTCAAACGTAGCTAAATTTGGTGTTTCTCGCATTGGAAGATAGCAAACACTTTTGAAATATTGTAAACTAATCGATGAAGGACGTCAAATGCTTGTAAAAATGAGTACTGCGGGTAAAAGAAATAATGATATTGTAAAAAATGTTCAACAAAAACATCAACCAGAAGGTAAAGAAGTCCCTTCTAAGCATGTTATCGGACTTAGTCTACGTGATGCAAGCGAATCTGACGCAGTTTTCCAAAAGGTTCCGGCCCTAAATGGGCCTGGTATTTTATCATTGGCATGTTTTGAAGCATCCCTTATTCTGAAAAAAGGTTTTCAGAAGTGATGAATTATTAGTAAGACTTAACTACAGTTATAAGGATTCGAACCTTTCTCGTACAAACGTTTCTCTTAACCAACAACAAATTAGAATTTAATTACAAAAGAAAAATTACAATGTGAAAAATAATTATATCAGCAGTTTGTTGCCTTTTTTTATGTGGAAAAGTCGTTATAGGGCAGAGACAAAAACATGAATAATTAAATCGAGCAAAATGTGAAGAATTAATCCAAAAGTTGTTACTAATTTTTGGCTCCGAAACTGATAGTGGCATGATTCTGCCTCCAGCTTTCAATATGATTGTAGCGAATACTCAAACATTCCGAACCAAATTGTGTCGCGGAAGCGTCATCGTTGGCGTGTTCCATCGAAGCCCAAGTGCTTCGTGTTTTGCTGGTAACAGTCGTATTATTGTTTTCGCCCACGGGCCACGACACGCTTAAAGTGCCGAACGATGTTTCTTTAATGAGCATAGGAAAACGCCGCTAAAAGAAGCCACAAAATAGAAAATCAAAAATCCACCTTCTGCTCAACCTTGGAGGTGACTGTTTTCTGGCGAAGTTGTTCGCTGGAACGGCTTCGCTAATGAAGTGCGCACTCGACAAGGACAATAATTTTCCGTCAATGGCCGCCGGCAGGGCAAGGACTGGGAGGGCCGGGCAGGGAGAAGGGCATTTTCTCGGTACCGATGCTCGTTCTGTCATTTATCGGTGTTTGTACGCGAAAGAAAACAAGCCCGGCCTTCCTCCCGCACCCAAGGATTATGTACTACGAAACTGGGCGCAGGATGTTGACTTGTCGCTTGCAAACTTATTCTTGGCCGGCGCCCTTGGGTGACAGTAATTTTCCAGCCCTGTCAAGCAAGGGAGAGCGAGAAGGGTGCGCTATGGAAAAGGGCGTTCGATCATTTGGTTGGATCGCAAAACACCAAGCGCCACCGAAGCGAGCGAGAGCCACGAATTTCTCTCGCGTCGAAGTTTCGCGACGGTTTGCGAAGTTTATTTCTCTCACTGTTCGTCCCAAGCGAGCCATCCGTTCGCTTTTAATTTATTACTGAAGCTTAAAAATAATAATTTTCACTTATAAAGCGGCTTGCGCGGTGGAAAAGGAGCTTAAATGGCATTTAGGGCATCGTTTACGGGTGTGCTATCAACGAGGGCGAAATGGCATCGATTCCAAACCGTGCCGAAGCCAACCGACCACCGGGAAGCCCACACACGTCGGGGTCTCCCACTGAGCTTCGGCAAACTCCTGACAGAGCTGCGGCCGTCCAATCAGTGCCGGGTAGCCCAAAGTCCGGATGTTGGCAGCGTAATAAATGGCGTGGCCTCAGAGTGCCGTGGAGTAGCTTTCGAACGAAAACGGTTCCCACGCCGAGTCCAGCAACGGCCCAAAAGAACGAGAGTAACACTCGGCCGGTGTTGGAAAATTATTTATTATCGTAAATTGCCACGAAGCTCGGATGTGCCACGACGACATGACGGCGACAGGGCCTACTTTAATCCAACACGCGCGCTCCAACAGCAAGGACACTGGCTGCCTCCTGCTGGGCCCAGAAGAGCAATCTTATTCGATTCTTTCCCCACCTGGTCACGACGCGATCCGTGTGCCATTTTGTTCACCTTGCCAAGGTAATGCTTTTGAGGTCACTTATTCGGTCGGTGATTTCGTGTGGTGATTTGTCTGGAAAACATTGATCCTCGCGTGGATTACACGCTAAATGTGGCGTGGAGAATGTTCGCGAAACTTGCGTGAACACCAGAATAGAACCGCAGCCTTGACCCTAGTAAACCTTAACCTTCTTGCAAGCGGTGTTGGCAGTCAATTAGAAGGCCGCCACTTTTATGGGCCACTAACGGTCACATTCCTGCCCTCATTAGCACCGTACGTTTTTGAAATAACTGTTTTCCGGATTTGTTTTTCTCTTGTCTACATTTTCCGACAATTTTGACGTGTGATTTCGCCCCAGTACGCTATGCGCTGGGGCGAAATCACAGCACAGAGAATGGAGAATAAAAATCATATTGTGGCTGACGTCCGGTGCACGCGACCGAAGGCAATCGCATTAGCATACACGGCTTGAGAGTGCCGCTATGCTTCCGTGACGCAGGACCACAACATTCACAGTGCCAAACAATTCAGTTGCTTTTAAACGCTCCACGTTATTTGTCAGTCCTGGAATTTGTCGGATTTTCCGGCGGCACGCCGGAAGTTGGGGTTGGAACAAATAAATGGTTAACATTTTTCATTCGGAAAGCCACGTCATTTCCGTGCGGTATACAACCCCAAGCTTTAGAGGCTGAAAGAAATCTAATTTACTTCATCAACGCGTACAGGCAAGTGCTTCTGGACACTAATGGTACCGATTCATATGAAAGGAAAATTATCTAAATACCAGTAGACCCAGGCCATTCTGTTGGTATCGCTTAGCGAGGACAAATAATTTTAAAACTACGCAGGTTTTCTTCCAGGTCTGGTCTATTGGTTTAGAAAATGATTGGAGGATCGGATTACTAAAAGGATGACTCTGTGTTCGATCATTTTCTCCACAATATGATGATACGAAGAATAGGTTAATTTTAATAGGTTTAATTAAACGGTGTTGTCAGTCAGTAATGGACTAGAAAACTTTTTATACCTAAGCCTTTACCTTAAACCTACATCAAACAGAAAGAACGAATAGTTAAAAATATGATAAGGAATGTTAAGTTTTAGATTGAACGTAAAATTCTCAGATATGCAGATCCCAACTAAACAATTGCCTAGCAATCACAATGTTACATCGCAAAATAAAATGACAAACTGTTTTCTCTAATCCACATCTTAGGATCTTCAACTAAAACCTTTTGCTTTTAGATGCAGTCCTCATCCATCTGCTTGCGATGGCGCTGCTCGATATTGGTTTATCCATCCGAAAGCGCTGTCCGCTGTAGCCGTGGATCAGAAGCCGCTGATTGTCCTCTCACTACGCTAGAGGAATCCCTGTTCGTTAGCTCAACAGCCGTATTTCATGGGCACGAACAGCTTGTTTCCATTATCGTTATCACCCTACTGTTGGCGATGGGGTGGCGCAAAGGTTTCGCCGTCGTTTGAAGTCGATGAGTGCTTTTTTGTTCCGTTCTACTTCGCATGTCACTTCAGGGCAATGCCCCATCGTTCGTTAGCTTCAAACTCATCGCTTTTCCGAACCACTTCTTGGCGAGTGGCATCATGACCAGCTGGGAACGGGACACAGACCATAAGCCATGGGGGCGGCTCGTGGGCGGACCGTTTTGCGGATGAGGCCAAAAATTGATGGAAACACCCTTCAACAGCCCATCCCAGTCCTGGACCTTCGTGTTGTGAAAAGTGGATCATGCTCAAGTCCTCAACAGAAGATACGAAAGAACAGCTCAAGCAAAGAGATCTCGTTTCTCACACGTTGAACAGCAAAGTGGTTTATGATTGCGCTGGGAAAAGTAAGAGATTTCGGTAATTTCTTAAATTGAACCATTGAATCAATTATCAGCTTGCGTGTAGAAAGTGTGTACAAATACGGCATGTCTGGCAAGTTGTGTATTGCAACACAATCTATTCCTGTTCTTTCGCATGGCACGTTTGGTTATGTTTTTTTACAAATTATAATAGATAAATGCCGTATGGCACTCTAAAACTACCAAGCTTTAGTTTCGATTTTGCAGCATCCCCAACACTAAATGTTTATTTTAACATTTGTTTGAAATATTCTCAGCCACCGCGGACCGGTAAATCATCCCTTGTTTCGATCCACCCCGATGGCCAACTGGCGTGAGGAACCGCGATCAATCAGAATTTTCCGACGGAAATCCATTTTTCACTCCAAAATTCCCGAAGGCAAATAACGAGTGCGAATGATTCAGTCAGTTTTGGGAACTAATAAAACAAAGCAGAAAAAAACGCACCCGCAAATATTGAGATAGACTTCGCTTCGGTTCGACTCCTGCGCCGGATAATTGTCGACAAAAACGCCGATCCGGGAACCGGTCCATCCGAGTGACGGTAAAAAATAAAACCAAGCCCCCAAAATAAAGCCCTTTTCCGGGTGGAGCCACCGACCGGATGCGCGTGAACTGGTTGGAACACCCGATTCTGATGGAGGGGTAACAAAAAGAAAAGTTTGCCAAACATAAATCGGATGCAAGCTTTTGGGGCGAGTCAATGGGGCTTGAAAAAAACGGAGCCACTTCCAGTAGATAATAAATGTACACAAACACCGCGCTTTGTGGGGAACTTTTGTTGGTAATTCGCTATAGTTGAACCGCAAGGTATGAGCAAAGCGATTGTTTGCCGGCTAGATTTGAAATGTAAAACAGCTACATAAAACCGTTCACTGAATTTCACACGCCATTCGAACATGGAACATGAGTCGGTCAGATGTCTATGGTTTGTTCGTAAAATTCATCGACTTGAAGCGATTGGTGTAAAATTCAAATCATTCCGCAACCGATGTTCTGTACCGGGCAGAAGCGTTCGAAGCGTCGCGAATGAGCTCGTAGTGCCTCTGCCAGCTTAGTCGATGGTTATGCAAAACTGAATCCGAACCCGAACGATATGCTGGCTGGATCAAGATTAGCGGCGTACCGGCGAAGAGGAGCCCTGCTTTTCATCGCGACATAAAATGGAGCTTACGTAATATTTACGATAATACATTCTGTTCGACAACGCCCGATGCTTCGCGCAGCCGGCAGCCAATTTATGCAAAGTGTGAACCTAATGCTTACTTATGCCAAAAATTGTGTGCCGGTAAAGGTGGCCCCAATCGCTGGTACGGGCCGGAAATTATTGAAACAACCTTACATTCGATGGGCTGCGAAAAGTGGCCAAAGTGTCACCGACGCATCCGAACGATGTTTTACCCCATGTTATCCGCTCCGATCGGCTTCGACGCGAACCAACCGAAACTTACCGAATAACAGTCAATATTTGTGAGAATGACATTATGTTTTTGGGTGGAGTGCTTCGGCTTAAGAAATGTCACAGCGACCGCCTAGGTTGGCGTCGTTTCGCTTTGGGCAGAAGAGGGGTGTCTAAGGGTCGGGTGTTGCTTCCTTGCTCCCTACGGTTAGGCATCACCGCCACTATGGAAGTGGCTTCGAGAAAAATCGTTTGCCACACACAAACGTTGTGATGAAGGTAAATCAATTTCCGGTCAATATCGACACACTTTGCGGCAACATAGAAGATTCGATATCCTACGTAGAATGCGGGAAACAATAGCATCGAATTTAAACCAATTGATTTTCGGGCTTCCTCTTCGGTTAAGTTGATTTGGATAGGCAACAAACCCATCTACAAAATAGCCATAAAATAGTGGGCTTCGGCAGAGCAAAGTGTTTCCGGACGCCCGAGATGTCATGCTCCGAAGCATGTTCCTATCGTTTTGGAGCTGCAAAGCACGGACTGTTAGAAGGACAGATGGAGGCGCTTTCGCTGGCAAGTTTTCTGGTGCCAGAAAGAAATCTATCAAACTGTGAAACATCTGCTCCCACTTGCCTACACCTACACAATCCATTCTGACGTACCGGGATGCCGTTTTCGATATTCGACCAGCGCTTGAAATAGCGTCCCGGCCGTCTAGGTATCGTCATCTCAGTGCCCGAGAAGCCAGAAGAAGCGACCGAAAACCGGACCGAGTTCTGGCGCCGAAACCGCAACACTGATGGTCCGACGGTCGGCAGACAACCCACATCTTGGCACCCACATTCAGTTGCAGGCCAACTTTTGCCGGCCGACTGACGACGACGAGTGTCACCGCAGGGAGCCTTTTTCGGGGGGTCCGGCTCGGTTAGTGCGGTTTTGGGGCACGTTGGACACTGCTCCAGACCTTGGCATCCGAAAGTGAGAGAGAGTGAGAGAAAGAGTGCCAGCGGATGTCGATTTGGGCAGAGATCGAAAAAGTTTTACCCAGGAAAGATCCCCCTCGGGCCCCGGGTGAATGTGGGTCACCCGAATCCCGACCGCAAGGATTCACTTTTCCTTGGAATCAGTTTTTACACTTTAATGGCGGACTTATGCTCGTTTATTTACCTCTGCTTGCCCGGTTTGAGCTCGAAGACTGCGGTTAAGCCGCTTGCCGGTGGCCGGCCGTTGCCGTTGCATCGTCCGAAAGGGTTCAAAATCCCTCGTGCTCGGTGTTTTGGGGTATGAAAAACGGCTTGTGGAACGGCCTTACCTCTGATTCGGGACATATGGCGATGGTGCGGAAAAATATGTTCCGGAAAAGCGGTGGGATCATAATGTTGCGCCAACTTCTGAGCCCTTTCTAAGTCGGTTTTCTTCGCCTGACAATTTAATGAGTGGGAATTACTAACCCACATTATACGGGATACAATATGGGCTCTAGTATGCAATAAGTTTGATATTTTCAATTTCTAATCACAGAACGTTAACACATGGCTGTATTCGATAGGCCACTAATTATTCTTTCAGTTTACTGTTAACATGAGGTTTGACCAATATTTTAGTTTCGCTTACGCATTTTATAATAGTGGTAGTTTTTGTTTACTTATTGCTGAGTAGCTGCATTTTAAGCCCAATCGAATCGGTTCTTTTTGCATATTCATGGAACAAATTCTCAATGGTAAGTGATAATGCTAGTTTTTATTACTTTTTATTATTTTAAAATGTATTCGAATGGCTACATAAATTCATCAAACATGACAAAAACTGCATATCTATCCATTTTCTTCTTCCCATAACTGATTCACAGCTGAGCTGTTTCATGTCAAAGCTTATTTTCACTATCCAACTAGTTTTGTCAACAACTAGCGACAGTTTACGAAAACGAGAGTCACGTTCTGCAGCTAAACAACAGCATTTGTCGCTATTGGTTTGTTCAAAGTGCGCGGCAACAACAGCTGGCACCCCATTCGAAAATAAAACAATAACTTCCGCGCGAAAGAAGCTTTCATCTGACTAAAAGCATAGCTTTCCGCCCTTGAATGAGTAATTCCGACGGCGTTGCATGGACAGAGAGCATGTTGAATCGCTTTTTCAACAAAGTCAAAGCACTTCACCAGCCGTCGGCGGGAAAACAGAAAACGCATCCCGGGGCAACCGGTGCAACAGTCGTGCACCGACAATGTTCAGGTATCGATCACTTCCGGCCCGAGCAAGAAGTCACTCTCAAGCCGGTACTGGGTCGGTGCGTCCGTGGAGAGTCGTTTTTCATGCAATGAATCAATTTCCGTTCCAAAAATGAAGCCAGAACGTGCAGCAACGTGTTCCGGGGAAAAACGGTCAGGCATACGTGAAGTCCGATGAGTGTGGATTCCGGGAAAATTAATCGATGCTTGCTCGAGTTTTCGGGATTGATAATCGACAACTTGTAGTTTCTTCGCAGGCAATTTCATCTCTGGTGTTCGTCGAAACTACAAACGATGATGCTGATGGTTTTCGGCAATTTTGATGATTTCATTCACCAGCTTTCAAACGAGATACATTGCCAAAAAGATTCAAACGGACTGATACGGGGAAACTAGAGGCTTAAATTGGATGCTTGTGATACTTGCCAAAGTGTTTGAAGTGTGCTGAAATACCTAACTTCCATATTCATTGGCATGTGTTGATGACTAATGTGTTTGATACGATGTCTTACCAAATTCTACTATATTTTGTGCATCGAGTTGGAGTTGTATTTTATTTATTTCTGAGTCGCAACAATTTCGTGAAGTAACACTAAACCGGAATTCCTACGGGGCTCCTCCGAACAACGTACCAAGTTTGTATTGAATTTCACAACATGGTTGTAGCGCTTCAAAGCAGTTTCGGTGACCTTTTACGGCAAGAACCGGTTGTAACAGATGGTTACAGATGGTAAAAGCATCTGGTATCGTAGGTACCGACACGAAATTCCCAGAAACGCCTTTCAACTCGATTGCGTGAAAATTCCTTTGATGGATTGCTGGTATTTGACTTAACATACTCCACATTTTACGCGGTTGTGAACTTTTCGCAAAATGTAATTTCTTTCTATTACACCGTTCACAAAACTTTTGAGAACACAAAACACAAACAAATTACGGTGAATGTGGACCGCTTACGTTCAGAATGAATTGGACACGTGCCATTAGAATAACGTAATCGTAAGAAGCGGTTCCTCAGCGGGTGTAAACCGTAAGCGAGATTGGCTGTTGGAAAAAATGCATAATATCTATTGGTATGATAACTAAGTCACAAAACAGTCCTTAGTTGCAATAAATAGAAGGAGAAAGTTGGACAGTATGCGATACAGACAGATTACTAGGTTTGCCCACGCAACTCGTTGTCCAGCATAGCCAGCTGTCATGCTGTCAATAATTGCTCTTTCACTTGAAACCGGTGGATGGATCCCGATGTCTTAGTACTGACGATCCTGGCGACCTAGTTGCGGAAAAAACGGCATCGTTCCGTTCGGTCAGCGCTTGATTGCCATGAAATCAAGACTTCTAGCTGCGGAATTTACGGCATTCCGGCAGGCGCGTCTCTAATCAAAGCGTCCGCCGGGCTGTCCTTACTCCGCTGCGACTTTCGTGCTGCGTGCAAGGACGCACACCACGATCAGGAGATGATGAAAATTCCTTTCAAATAAGAATCTCTCCAATTACACAACTCGTCAGCCGGCCGGCGATAGGGCGAGAACTGAATTGCCTGCGATCGTTCACGTTGGGAAGATTTTTTGCGCCCTTCGCCGTTATCTGCACATAAATGGGGTTTGGGGCAGCGTGAGACGTGAACTCTTTCATTTCAAAGAGAACGCTCAGACGGTCTGCAACGGAGCCGGTCTGTCTGTGTGCCTTCTGCTGATGGAAATTTTATGAAGCATAACGACGCCTTGGAAGGCCATCGCGGTGGCCATCACACTGACGGGACGCTGATTTTTGTGTTTGAATTAAAGATAAGAGGATAATTTTGTTATGGAATATAAATCAAATTATATCGTTCCTGCCCACCTCAAAGGACCAGGGCCAGGCTGGGACTGGTTGAATCCTCAGTTGTTCCCAGGCGTTCCCGATCTTTGATAAAATGGGCAATGGGAGCCCTTCCGTGCAATGGGGATAAGATCTGGGACTCGGTGGCAAGAAGGAACCCCAACGTCGTCGACCCCCTTTCGGGTCGTCTTGAGTTAATTAGGAATGATTAGCACGACTATCTGGCTTTTCTCGATTCGGTTCGGTTCGCAGAGGGCGCCGAGCTTTGCGCCGTAAATTAGACTGATGAAGATTTATTGAATTTTCATCGATCCTCGGTAGCCGTGACATCGCCGATAACGCGACACGTCGATGGTGCTAAAACAAGGTTTTGTTCCATTCAAAAGAGTTTGTGCCAGTCATGCTTTCGTTTTTAAAGCAACCTTCGAATGAGTGTGCAACCAAAGTGAGCAACGTGAAATTTGTAAAGAAAACACGCAACCTTTAAGCAAGAAGCGTGGACGAACGTACCGTAGGCTTAGCAAATTGACTAAGTCCACTCCAATTGCCAAGCAATTGGAGGGAAAGAAAACAATTTGCCCTAACAAATGCCACAGACAATTGCGGAACAAGTTTCTCGGAATCGACATAGGCCGTTGGCCCGAATGGCAATACGCAAATGGATGCTGGACCATGGATTGGCGGGGACGGCGCCGCATAATGATGCTGATTTCCGCGAACCCTGGGGGCCATGTTAGAGAGATTGTCGGCGAAATTTGATTACCGTCGTGCTGCTGTTGAACGGAAGCAATTGTGTAACGCGAAACAATGTGACAGAAGGACAGATGGGACTATTTTTCGAACTTTTTTCGTCCTCTCAAATTTGGCAACGGATAGCGAAGAAAGTCCGAGATGACAATCTAAAGATTGTTTAGGTTTTTTTTATTGGACCAACACAGTTTGGATGTGTAATTGTTGATTGTTGAAGCTTGTTTCAAGAGTTTCTGTATTCACAAAACGAGCCAACGAGCACCAGACTCTTGCCAGAACTTTGCTATGGGCGAAATTCCGCAGACCGTTGCACCAATAGCACCGACATAGGAAAGCACCATCCAAAAGCTCGCAGGAGTACCAGGAGTAACCGAAACCCTTGCTGTAATGGTGTCTCCACAAAACCACAGTCATCTACGTTGGCTTCATCAGAAAGGTGAAGTAGGTACTTTAATTAAAAGCAATTCTCGCTAGCTTCCCAACGCTCCATGCCGCACGTGGAATCGATCACGGTTTCCGACCCTTGATGGTGGCGTTTTCCGTGACACCAACCTGTGGACCGTTGTTCCGGGCCGTGTGGTCCCGTTTTCGGTTTTCGGCTTACCTGGACCCGGGCGGCGACCCGTTCGCTGTAGCGCATCGGCACGAACCAGCCCTTCGTGGAACCGGTCACCAGGACGATGCCAAGCAGGAAAAAACACACGAAAGCCACAATGACGGCCTTCGCCCGCCCGGACACTACCATCGCCATCCTGACGGGCGCTTGCTATACGATGATGAAACCGCGGCTCGAGGATCTTCTACTCCGACCCAACGCGGACTGCAAACACAGGACACACAGCACAGCGGATCGTGCTCGGGGACACTGCTCCCTCCAATGCGCTCCTCTTTGAGGACCCAAAAAACACGTGATATTTTTTCTTCTTATCCACCGATATGCTTCGTGTGTTTGATATGTGTCGCGGAATCACCGTGCACGATATGATCACCAGCTCCCGGCTTTCCTCTGATATGACGCAACCGATATGCACTGGAAGCAAGGGGCCAACATCCTACCGCCTTAATCATCCTTAGCCCCAGACGATTGATGATACACTTCTTGGCACCGTTTCGTGATGGCCGGAGCGGTGTAGTTTTCCCACTAGCGGCTTGCGATATGTTTACTACGCCACTTTGCCAGGGTTTCCGGGAGGACAGTGGCTCAGGTCAGGTGTGCTCCATCGTAATCGTAACCGGCCCGGATCGTAGCCAGCGCTAATTAACCTTTCTATCCATTTGTTCACACTTTCCACACCACAATCGGAAACCGGTGACGCGTGGAATAGTCGCGGCGGCGGCGGCCTTCACCGGAAATCAACAACCAACAACGACGTCACTTGATGAGCTTCCATGTTGCGAGGCAATAACGCTTAACTCTAGCTGGCTAGTACACACACACGCGATAATACTTCCACACTATCCGGTCCGCCCGGTGCGGCCAGGTTGACATAAATTATAGCCCGAATCCTTCCGGCCCGGCCCGGGGTGCTCGTGCCGTTTGAAGTGCCTCCGCAGGGTTACCACGTGGATCCGACGCCTCCGATAACTTAATTATTTCACCGAAATCTAACGACACACGCCTGGGCAGCCCGTGATAATCCAAAGTCTCTAGCGCGCGCGAGCGACACGTGAAGCCGACGAAACATACACACACACAGGACCCGCAGAGAGCGCTCACCCGTTCAGTGGAAAACAATAGGCCACACGCAGGCACACTAACTGCGGTACACAAACATGCAGGAGGCAAACAATTGTGACCGCAGCAACAACAATAACAGCGGAGCCGCAGCCGAGTGAAGCGATTTAACATAACCTCTTGGGCGCCACGACGGGGAACCTCGGGCCCCTTTTTCGGTGAAGGTTTCTTCACCTGACGTCTTATCACAGAACGTATTGATTTTTACTTTTTGAGCTGTTGCTTGCGTGTGTTGCTTCTTGTGCTGTGGGTGTGCCCAGCTTAGTGATTTTTTTATGTTTAAACTTTAAGCGACCGCGACGCGCGACGAAAAGACCGTAAACCGAACCGAAAACCGAACCGGACGACGACTGATTGCGGACCTGGGAGCTTTGGTGTTCTTCTTGCCTGGCCCGTTCTTGAAAGGTGCCACCGTGGAAGCGAAGGTTGGCGAGATGGCGAGCTTCCTTGGGCTCCGGGTGTGGATCGGCGGCGTCCTCACGCGGGCTCCGGAGTGCTCGTAACTTTTATCATATTCGTATGCCGGAAGTCTGACTACGGTTTATACACTGCTGCCGCCAACCTTGTAACGGTTGGACCTGTGAACCCCCAGGACAGCCACCAAAACAATAAATCACTTTGATGGCTCTGATCCAGGGTGGTTCCGGGCCGCGCGATAGCGAACACGGGTGTGGTTTCTGAACTCCGGCCTGCCGGCTTCCGGCTCGGGCCGATGGTGGGAGCCGATGGTAGAACAGGAACAAAACGTAAGTGGCCTACTCGGACAGGTTACGACAGTGGACTCCCAGAAATTTTGGACCACCGTCCCTCTGAGCAAGTGACGGATATTCAGTCACACTAGCGATATAATCCTCGGCCTGGCCAATCACTTGTCTCACTGCTCATCACCGATGCCCTTCCACCGTTGGGCTATTGAATAGTGAGCAAGGAAATCACTTTACGCCACACTTTTCTGCGTATAACAACTTAACACTGGAAGCGCCGAGAATGGATCGTCGGCGGAACACCAAACTCTCCGCTCGGTAATCGGATAACATACTTTGTGGCGCGTGGAAGATCAAACATAACACCGCCGGCAACCATCGACACTGAACAGCAACAGGGCGACGATGGCCACCTCAGCCCGTTTCTTGGGCGCTGGCGTTGAAGACCGGCGTGCTGCGGGTACGATGCCCGCACCAGCTCTGCAGACTCCAAGAAGCACAGACACACCCGGCGGAAGTGTATTGTGGTGGAAGATGATATGAGGTCGAGTGGAACGAATACGTTTCGGTGCTACTTGATGCCGGGCACACAGACACGTTCAGGATTCCCCGAGAATTGGCTCCGGTTCTGGCGTATTTTTGGGCCAGCCTCTCTCACTCTTCACGATACGCGGACGACGCGGACCCGAAATCGATCGACCGACGCCCGGTTCTGCAGGCAGCCAACGGTGCTGCTGCTGCTGCCACGACTATTAACGGACACGCGCGACCACGACGAACGACGCGGACGGCACTGGTGACGGCGGCTACGACGACGGCGACCACGGAACGCGCTCTCGGCTGAAGTGCGTGTAACTTCATCGCGGGCCACCAGCAAACTAACCGTAGCGCCGAACCGTAGCACTCGCCACACCAGGGTTGCCGTCAGCGTCGTGTCGAAGGGACTACGGTGAACCGCGAGTCGTCCTAGTCGGAGTTCCGAACACGAGCACTTGGGTGCTTCGGCTCCGGTTAACGGAATTCATCCAGTAGAGAGTCCTTATCAGGCCCCCAACTTCCCCAACAGTTCATTCGCCATTCAGCCGGTCCAAGAGTTTGCCGCCCCAGCGCCGAGTGGCGCCCTCCAGCGAGTGAGTGTGTGTCTTCGGAATTGCGACACAGTGCGCAGGCGCGCCGGCAACCGTGTGCCCTCCCCTGAAAGTTATGCAATACAATTGCACCGATTTGGCGAAACCGGGCGCTAGGCGCTGGTGTTGGTGACAACGCAGTGTTGTGACGGGCTTGGCCTACTAAAGTGGGCTAGTTTGACATGCCGGTCACGTTGTGCGAATCTGACGTCACCGTTTAAAGACGAACGAACCGGGGCCGGTGCCGGTTGCGAAAGAGAGCCCCTCGAATAAAGAAAAATAACCACACACACATTTCAGCTAATGGGTAGGCGTCCTTTTTGAATCGATTGGAGCACGTGAGGTAACTATCGGACGGGGGCCTACGCCGCGCTGGGACGGTTAATGGTGCTACGAAGATGCGGCTGCGAGATAGCGCTGGCTGGAAAGTGTGCCTCTTTTCAAAGCCTATCAGCGGCGGTGAATCGAATCGAGGAGTGATCCGCTTTTTTTTCCTATCGTAATAGATGTCGCTCTAAAGATGCTACTTTGAATGCGGACACCCTATACCTGTGCCCATTGATTTGTGGCAATGGATCCGCTTTCAGCGCCCGGTCGGAACCGAGGACAGCGGGACGAAGAAAAGCGTGGCGCAAAATGGGCAATCTAGTTTTCGGGGCAATTTTTTGCCCCCCCCCCCCCCATCCAGTGTTTGTGGCGCATAGTTACGGAGCTTCCGGTGATTCTCTATAATGAACTGAATGGTGAGAAAGTAAATAGAAAGCTGAGCATCGTCAGTAATGCGATCTGGGTGTTGCGACTGCGAAGCCTTCCGGGAGATTGTATATTATTTTTTACGATCCATCATTTTCGGATTGAGCGAATTTTACTTTAAAATGAATGCCCAATGAAATGGAACGACATCGTGACGATGATAACGAAGAGCGGTGAGAACGATTTTAATGTATTTTGCCTTCGTAACAACCAGGAAAGGACTGCACAGGCAGCATTTCCGCTATAAATAGGAAAGTTTTTTCCCACATCTCATCTGCTTTCTTGGTTGATTTTTCATACATTGAAATACAGTCGATTTCGTAAAGCGTAGAAGTGTAAATTTCGATAAAACACGCATTTGCATGTACATTTCATTAATATGATAAATTATTTGATACGAAAATAAACCATTTCTCAAACAAACTTTGGTGTCGTTGCATTAAAGTGCTGGATAAAAACTATTAAATCAAATAATATTATTCTTCTATTATTTTATATAGTCTATTAAGATTGTGAAAATTGCAATACCCAATCGTTCGTGTCGGTTAAAAGCACCTGCGCCGCCGACCAAAGGCAGCCGAATGACTTTGTTGGGATGATGTTTCGAGCGTTAAATTGGCATAAATTTGGCAACCGTAAGGACAACGCTGAAAGCAGCGAAGCATTAGCTTTATTAGCCACCATTACTCTTGTCGCTTTCCCTTTTTCCCTTTTTTCTCGTTGCAGCATGAAAAGCCATTAATCTAGCCATTGTTCAGCGATCAGAGCTTCGTCTCCGTTTTCTTTTTGCTGCACTGAAATGGGAGAATCCTTGAGTAAATCATCATCTGGCGCCGAGAAATATTGGTGGCCGCCAAATTGGTTTCACTTAGCTACGGGCTAATGAATGAACAGAAATTCCGCGGTAAAGTACACATCCTTCAAGGTGTTCGAAGGACAAAATTTGAAACAACACGCACCAACACGAAACGCTGGGGAATTAAATTGGGCAAAAGTAAAGAAACCGTGCCCACCGTTTGGTCCGGTCCACAGGTCGGAGAAAAACGAATCATCCGAACAGTTTGATGCTCACCGACCACAGACAGTGGCCATAAGCACTCGCTGAAGTGCCTCATAACGAGCCCAAACTCCCTGGCCGCAGCCCCAGTTTTTCCTGTGGTTCACCATAAATCATTTTATTTTGCTTCACGGAAAAGTTTGATGGTGGAAAACTCACACACACACACGTGGTTGGGAAAAGGAAGAATGCGCTCCGTCCGGCGAAGCGCATCGCGGCCATGTGCAGGCGAATGATTCCAAATATCGCAACATTCGACAGGATCCAGACGGACGAGCTAATGAAGGGGAAAATGCTGTCCCGATAAAACGCCACATACATCAAGCCGGAGCCTTCCGGCTCTGGCGGTAGCACCCTCTTTCCTGTCGGCACTTCCTTTCGCCAAGCCGGTGCACGCCACGGCACCATGCACCTTGGGTTGGCGGTTACGATCCTTCCGAACGGCCAAACGGCTGCGTTCAGGCCACGAGATTAGAAAATCCCGCTCTTGCCCTGGGTGGGAACGCATCGGGAAGTGCATGTCGAGGCCGGAAACGAGCATAGAGCGTCCTGCGCCCGCTGTCTGCGGCGCGTTGATGGCGCTGATAATGATAATGTTGGACCTGGCTCTGGCTCAAGATGGTCTTCGGCTTTCGGTCTTGCCGTACCGGGCGTTGGACTGGAATATTTTTACTGGCGTTTCGTACGTGCTCCGAAATGTGCTTATTAAGGAACACATCAAACGTACAGAAAGCTTTAATCACCATTTTTGGTTGGCATTTCATTTTAATAATAATTATAGATCATTGCCGGTTGCGTCGTTTTGCAAAATTGCGCCTATCACGAGATGCAAAAACCTACCGTGGTTTAAAAATCTGTATTTTATTCGGATTAAATGGAATTATGCAAAATTTGTCCTGTAGTAAACATAAAAAACTTTGACTTACAAATGATTCATAAATAACATACATACAATCTACTTGTGATGCAGGAAACCATTCGTTTTGTATTTTTGTTTCATCAATTAGTTTGGTATATTTGACCTTTACGTTATGAATTTTATAACAATCTGTCTGAAACAAACTTTGATCGGCTCTCATGATAACATTCTAGGCCTTTCATCGACAGCCTTAAATTGAACTGAAAAACTTTGCCCGTGAAAGATGTGCCGTAGTCTGTTGTCTGAGCATTTTTTTCTAACTAAGAATCTTTTGCGAATAAAAGTTGCTCGAAAATGAGTAACCTTTTATTGAACTGCTTTGTTTTTCAAATTCAAGGTGGAGATTTTCAACCATTTACCAGCAACTTTGCAATAAACTCAAATTGAGTCTTGCCAATATCATTAAAATATGATCGTTCCATTTTCTGAAGCAACAAAAATGTTCAAATCGAAGGAAGGAGTTGTGCACGGCAGGTATTTAGTTTAAACTAACGCTAACAAAAGCCCCACATTGCTGACGACATTTTTTCATAGTTCCATAACTCCCATCGCAAAGGAATTCCGCCGCACTGTGCGCCGGAAAAGGGCAAAAATTAATTAGAAACGAGAATGTCAGGAACGGGGAGCGCCAAATTTCTGTCCCAAGATTTTCCGGAAACATCCGAAGCCAAAGTCGCCAATTGAGACGTCTCCGGTCGGGCGCACTGGCTCGTCGTCGTTTCGAAACAGAGGAAGTGCCCTGGGAAGCCCCGGAAGAATTCAATGCACTGCATAATGATGTGAAAAATGAATTATGCAAAAACTGTAGCCCCGACCGGGCCGGGCGGAATTCAGCCAGCAGGTCCGAAGGGAGCAAATCGGGTAGCTGAACGACATCTTTATCTGGCCGTCCTGCCCCGCGTGGCGTCCGATGTCAAACTCGTTTAGGGTGATGTTTAGAAAAAAACGGCAAATTGCAAAACCCACCCATTGTGAAGATGGCAGTTCATAGTTTATGCCGCCCGTACCGTGAGGTGTATTTGTAATGTTTGTTCAACCCCCTTCGACCCACCGTCGCAGTCGGATGCGCAGCCGAGGTTTGCTTTCTCGGAAGGTTGCATCCTGCCGTATCGTCGTCAGCCTGGCTTTCATCCGGCACAGTAGCAACACTGATTGAGAAATTGCTAGTCAGTGGGGGGTTCCAGTGATTGTTGAGTTGCCACTGTACCTAGGTAGGCGGATGTCACAAGTAATCTCTGGCACGATCCCCGTATTCCCGTGCCTCCGTAATGCAGCAATTGAGCAAGATGCTACCCGGCCCCGTTAAGGCAGTAATTTTATTTCAACCAAACCCGGCTGTGACGCTGCGTTTGTGTGCGATCAATCACAATGGATGGGTTAAGTATTATGTTGGACCCACGCCCACGCCCACGCCACATGTTGTGTCGTGCACGTTGGGGAGTGCTCGACATTGTTGAAGAATTTCTCGCACTTGTCGTACAGGCTTAGGCTTCGTTACTATGTCGCACCGAATGCCTGCCCCTCGCTGATGAAAGCCTTTCGCAAAACAATATCAACGGCTAGCCAGGACCTCTATTCGAGAGACGGTGAATTGGTGATGGCCAACGTGCAGGGAGCACGAAATAAGAGCGAGTACTTAAGCGATAATGATGAGCTCTTCTTGGCGGGCCGCATCTTACAATCCGAGCTCCGTAGAAGACGACTAAGCATCGACCCGAGTCTCAACGAGAAGTGGTAGATTATTTGCTATTAGAGGACGGCTCGAGCCGGATGTAGGAGGTTGCGAATCATTTGAGAGAATCATTTATTTCCTTCACTACTACTTGAAAGACCTGTGTGCGTGTGCGTTACGGAGCTCGGTAGCGTTTCCGTCGATTTCGGAACTCCCGTCCCCCGAACGGAGCCTCGAACCCATTGAGAAATGATGGAAAAACATTATCATAAAACCGCTCCACATTCAATCGTTCGCCGTGTGGCAACTGTTCTGCGCACAGCAAACCACCGTTTAATGTTTAGCGGTTTGATGGCAAAATGGCATAAAAGTTGCGTGGCGCAAACGGCGATGCTGGTCTCTTCCTCCGAGTTCTGTGGAAATCGAAACCGCAGAACATGATCCATCGCCCGGAGCAGACGATTGCCTAATGAAACGTGATGCGTTATCGACACAAATCACTCACCCAACGGCTTCTGAAGCATGGCTAGGAACTAGGTAATTTCCTCATCATGCGCCGAAGGTCGCTTCGATCGGCTCTCGAAAACCCGTTCAGGATGAGGTATCGAAGCAGGTCGCTTAATTGCATCATAAATGGATGGCCTTAAGCATCGCTGCGCCAGCGCCCAAGGTGCTGCATGGTGGCTGGCTGCTCTTTAAAAAATACCCTCAAATGAGTAATACTTGCTTCCGCTCGGCGGAGAAGCTCGAGCAACGCGGGCCCGAAAATAGGTCGTCTCATCGAACGTGGATCCAGGTCCAGATCGCGCTCGATCCCGAGTTTCCCGAGGGCTTATGATATTGTCTTCCACCGTGCTGCTTCTGTCGTACCGAAGTTGATGGGGTGGAAAACCACAGCCAAACAACCGCAGCTCGGGGACGCCATCTGGCAACCGGCACCGTCTCCGTGGTACGTCACCGGCAAACAGTGCCCGAGAGCGTCAGTTGCGTAGAGCATGATGGCACGTTACGCAAACAGACGGTGGCATCTGGTGGCCGAAGAGACGTCTCACTGCACTTGAAATGCACTTGTGAGTTCGAAGTGCCGCTGCCGGGATCAGATTTCTTGCCCTCAGGGAAAGCGGAGATGGAAAATTCATGATTCTCTTCGATGTGTCACCTGTGGATGCTGTGGGCTCTGTAACGGTTTCCAGTCTGAAGAGCGGATCAATTATATTATCCCGTGGTGGTTGGCAAAGTTGTACAGAAACACCAAGCCCTTTTGGCTGAGAGTATTCAACTTTACTTTAATATCTCTAATGGAAAACGAAGCAACAAATAAAAGCCTTTGGAATGAAGCAGCCAACGGATTGTGAAGGGATTGTTTATCGTGCTTCTTCCGCTAGAGGCCCATAACTAGCAAGTCGGAAACTTGTGACATCTTTCACGAATAGTGTATGACGAAATCTACATTTTGCAAACGTTACGGTAACCATTGAATGATTGTGTTTGCTCATCTCAAAACGATTTCATGTTTAATTAGTTCAGGTCGCAACACCAAAGGTCGTAACACAAAATAAGAAGAAGAAGAACAATTCCAAACTAAGGTTGCTACATGAAAGCCAACCACGGAGAACACCATCGGGTTTGTGAAGCGCGCCAAAGAAGGATCATTCCAAAAGCGACCATTAACAAATTGGCAACACCCAATTTACATGACCTTTACGCAAGTGAACCAATGTCATCCGGTCTCGTTTCTCACTTCGCTTCGTTCGTTAATTGCACGTTTCAGCAACAAATGAAAATTCTTTCGTGCGAGAAAATGTTATGCCATCGCCTCCGAATGGTTTGAAAGCGGTGGAAATTACTTGGAAAAATGGTAGTGGTAGTCTTGGCGTAATATTGTGGGCAAAGAAAAGTCTCCCCGTCGGAAAGGGATAAAATGCAATTGGATTGTGTTTGCCGGTAAGGTTCACCAATAAATTAACCTTCGTTTCATTAAACTCACGGCAAACGAAATGTCAATGAGCTGTAAAGTTCGACGGATGGAACACGACGCTGTGTGCGCGAATAACATGGAAAGAAAAACTAAAACAGCATAACCATTAACTGTGCGAATTAGCCGACAGGTCAGCGAAGAATTTTCCGGTCCTCCGAAAAGGGTGAAGTGTGCTGCCATACTGACTTCCGTTCCGTAAACCCGTGATGAATGATAATGAATACAAATTCGCTATTTTTATTGAGTTGTGAGCGATGCCGCGACAGAAACGGGGAGCGCAAAGTGCCAATTTCGTCCACTTTGGAAACATTTTCACTGCTGCCTCATGGGTCTCTGGAGTGGAATTTGGCTTCGGGCGTGTTTGTTGTTTTTTTTTTTTCATTGGTTTAAGGTTTCCATTCGTCGCTGCACAAGGGTCATAGAAAACGAAGTAAGTAGGGCACATCAAAATCGGAGGCAAGGCTGAAGGTCCACGACGTAACCAGTGGGGCTCCATGGGGTCCGGCGGGACCCTAAATGTAACGTTGGGCAGGTTGCAAACCACAGCACTGCATTCCGCCGGCGGAAAGATCGTCCTTATCAGGTCGTTGCAGAGGGACAGTGATGAAATTTTAATAAACACCTTTGCGGCCACCAGACCCAACACTCGTCAGGTGTGGAAATGTTGAGAGGTTCACCGGGGCAAACAGTGTCAAACGTCGGCAAACAAGGTTCGGAATCACGACGAAATCTCTGAGTGTCAGTAAACCGGACGCCGGGCGACCAGCATTTAAGGTGTGGGTCGTTTTGGTCCTTTTTCCGTTTGTTTGAGTTCACAGTTCGTTTTCAGACTGGACGTTGAAGCAATCGTTCCCATCGGAACCGGCAGCAGTAAGGATGAAGTTTTCGGCGAAGGTCATTATTTAAAAATTAATTCCATCCGCAGCGTACCACAGAGTGCCACCGTGATGACCGCCATGACGGTGTCGAGGGCTTTCACAAATCGTGTCGTGTCAGCAAAGCGTGGACGCGTTTTCAGATGATGACACCGGTGTAGCACAGCATTGTAAGTGTGCTGGGTACTTACCTCGAATTTCCGCTTCAGAATGGGGCCGGCCTGGCCGATGTACACCGTCGAGGCGGTGTCAAACACTAACTTACGTGGTTCCTTCTTGACCGACACGACACCGGTCTCGAGACACCCGTAGTAGAAGACTACCTGGTCAGGCAGCACCTTGAAGATCATCTTCATCCAGCTGCGACCGTACGGCACTTGGAAGGAGGCCAACGGTTGGCTGGTGCGTTCCTTTTTGGCGTCGGTGTAGTAGAGTGTCGCGTTCCACTGGTCACCGGCGGCGGTGGGCTCGAGCAGCAAACCGAGCTGAACAACGGTGTCGAGCGAGTTGACCACACTGAACACCCACCCCCCGGAGCTAGACTGCGGTCTGACGGTAGCGATGATGGTGAAGTCCTGCAGGTGATCCGAGAGGATGAGCTTGTACGTTGATTTGATGTCCGCCTCGCTGTTGACGCCAAACGCCGGAAACCCGTCCAGTCCATCGACGAACTTGACCCCGTTCTGCAGCGGTATCTGGATCGCTTCCATCAGATCGCGTTCGGCGAGCGCATCTGCGGGACGTAGGAGAAAGCGTAGTTCAGCAAATGGAACCAGTTTTTTCGGTTTCCCAAACGACATTCAAAACGGAACCTAGAGGCATTGCTTGGCGGATTGCATACTTGTTGGCGCCATCAGTGTAAGGTGAAACATTTCAAACTCAATTTCAAACACCGTTATTTTCAATGTGGTTAAAATTAATAACTAAAATCAATTACAATTGAAAACATTTTCAATTCGTTTGGAATTTGCTTCATTTTCAAGACACTTAAAGAGGTTGGTCGAATCTTCGTCTTTCTTTAACGAGTCCAGAATTCGTGTTTTTTGGCGAATTTTATTTGAAACAGATCCAATAACTGTGTCAGCAAAGCTGGTTGGGGAATTCATTGGAAGATTCCTAGAATGGGGGTTCAAAAGTAAGAGAAGGCTCACCACCATTGCATGTAGCGATGACTGAAAATACTACCTACACACATAAGCAACTTCAGAAAAGTAGATAATTCACACAATTTAAATATTTACTTAGAATGTTTTCCCCAGCCTCGCTTCCTGCATATCATAGGTCAAAAGTTCAAGTCACCCCAAAAGAATTTGCTTCACTGAATTCTAAACGCCATCATCCGACTAATGTCCAATGTCTACATATTCTTCAGGTAACTAAATATGATGGAATAACCATTGGTTCAGATCAACCAGCGAGGCAAAAGCCCTGTCGAGACTATACATGCTCAATATATTATCATTAAACCGTAGCACTCGTATCTTGTCGGAACCACCGGAAGATGAGTACGCTAAGCCTGGTTTATGGGCCGACATCAGGTAGCCGACAAGTCTACCGCAGATTTGCAGGCCGGCTCGGGCTGGCCGGTCTGCCATGCTGCCATCAAATAGCTGTCAGCTTCCTCGTACCGCCAGGCGAATCCGATCAGTCATTACGATAAGCCTGCGAAGAGCATTAGAGGCTGCTGGGCCACCACCAGGAGCCGCCAGGAGACTGACCGGGACTGAGTCACAGCCAGCCACACTTACCTCTGATGCCTTGGCCGCCAAATATGTTCAGCTCCGATGAGGTCACCCGGTGTCCGATGCAAATCAACGTCAAGATCGCTCCCAGCAGCCGCCTGAAAGATTGAATGAAGAAGAGGAGATCAGAGTGTGTGAGACGTCATTATACCGGAATTGGATGTGAATTTAAATCAAGCTTCGGATGCTCGGATAGAGAAGACGACGCCGGACGGCCATCACAGGCTCTTCGTCACACATCGTTCGCTGTAATCAGCCACACGGACAGCTATGCTCGTCGAAGGCCATAATCGGTGGAAGTCGTAACTAGATACGAGATGATTTTAGCCCCAATTCATTTTCATGTTCGACGTCGAGTGCACTTTCTCTGGAAGTTACGGAAAATTCCTATGCAAACGGCTTCTTCATATCAACCGAATGTTGTTTGTGAGAAAGTTCAATAAAAGCATGGCAATAAAGTGTCGTAAAGCATACAGACACCATGCGTACCCTCGTGTATGGGACCTTCGCGGTCCAACTTATCAACAGCAGACGGGTGGTCTTGTTGCTCTTTGTGACTCCCCTTGAAAGATTTATTGGTTGCTATCGTAGCTAGGTAATAGAAACGGGTGGCAGAAGTCAACATCAACCTGTGCTGTGCGGCTCTACGCACCTCCCGGGATGTCCCACGAGTCCCGCTTCGATAGCCATACGCACTTTGACGGTTTATATGATTTTACAGAAATTGCGAGCCGCTAAAGTTCGGGTGCGATAAAAAAAGTCAAGCTGTACTCGTCAAACGGACGAATCTTTGTCACGTGGAGCGTGACTTTATGACCACCGCGATCCGGCGTTTGGCCCAGTCCGGTACGCCTCCTGGCTGTGCAGCAACATCGGGTTGCCATTTTTCAGCCGGCCGAGAGGCGGCACATCGTAAAATCTGATCAATCATGCAACCGGTGACAGCTGATGAATTTTCACAGTACGCAGTGTCGACCGTTGGCGCCAAACTGCTGGCGCCAAATGTGGCGTGGAACATGGATTTTTTTATTCGCCCTCGTAACCAGATGACCTTTGCCGGGGGCTGGAAGTGGGATGAAAACATTCCCGAACTCGGCCCGGCGGAGCTCGGCTTCTTTTGGGCCCGACAAAGTACTCGGAAACCGGCAACGGATGGTGCCTGCCGCGGCCGCGGTGTGGAGAATGTTGTCATTAAAAGAATAAAAAAGCGACGTGTGAAGCGATCTTGCAAATGACGTCGTTCAAGTTTTCACAACTCGCATTTCCCATTCCCGCCCATCCGTCCCGCGCCAAACGAGTGCGAATGGATGGAAAAAGCAGCGCCAGACACGCGCTGCAAGATGGATTGTAGACGTCAGGTTTGGAAATAAATTGTATCTATTTCAATTCGTCACCGACGATGGTGGGAGTAAACGTGTAAGCTCACTTTGGCACGTGGAATAAATTAAACGTTTGGAACTTTTGGAAGTGACCCAATTTTGCGAAAGTTGGTTCAATTCTATTGCCAGCTACAGTTTTCACAGTTCATGGAGCCAATGCAAGCTAATTCTGATTGGCGTTGTGAACCAACAAATGCACATTTTGCAACTGACTTTTACTTATCCTCACTCATTTATTTCGTAAATCATCCTCGCATCCTCGGGTCCTCGCTCGGCAGGGCCACAATTGGTGGCCGTAATTAATTACAAAACTATTGTCGAGCGATGTGCCCTCGTCGTCGCTGGAGGCGGCAAGAGTTTCGATTTGTTGCAGATGTTACGTCTTGCCGGGATTGCGGACACCAAAAGATCCCTCGTTGGCCAGAGTCCCGGTCTCATGGTGGCCTTTTTCCGGGATCACGCGAGCAAGAGAGAGAGAGAGAATCCTAACGAGACCGTGAACCACAGAACCGTGGTCATCCATTTTCGGTACCAGAAAGGAAAGGGTTTGTCTTGAGCAACCCAACGCCTAACCCCGTTTCACGGCCGCGCCAAGTGCTGTTGATCGGCGCGAACCCAGACCCTTTCTTCGCCCGGAACGGCTGCTAAGTAGAATCGGGAATGGATGAGTTTAATTACTTATTGCTACACCCGCCTTGGCCTCTCCGTTTTCTTTGCGGTTTAGTCGTTCAACGCGACGTCTTCCAGCACAGGAACCCGGGGGACCTGAGAGTGGAGAAAGAAAGCTCCATTTTCTTACGAGCCACTTGTTGCTTGTAGTATCGTGGAGTTGTTTGTCCGTTTTGTTGTTGTTAATGTTTGTAGTGTGATGGTTATTTTCAAGAAGCCAAGCAAAACATAAACATTGGCTGGATGAATAATCACCAAGCCCCCGCGAAGCATCTTATCGCTTTCCCTTTTTCTTGTGAACCTTTTTGATTCCACTTTTCTTATCATCGCCCGAAAACCGAGAGGCTTATCATGTTTCAAAAGTAAATCAAAAACAGATTTTTCCTCGCTCCGGATCGATTGCAGCGCACTGGGTTTGATGTTTGATCAAGTTGTGAGTGAGAGGCCGAAGGAAAATGAGTTTCCCTCCCGACGCGCGCGCTCCCCGAAAACCAATTGGCCCGCGACGGTGCCCCAAAGTTTGTCCGCCATGGTCCGGAAGTGATTTTCAGAAAAGGTTCCTACACTCTTTTTCTCTTTCTCTCTCTCTCTCGGTCGGAAACTCATTACCGGGCGTCTTTCATTGCGGCCACCCAGCAGTGACATCAGCAGGTCGGCCAGTTTTCCGTTTTCCGGTCCACCGTTTTATGTTCAATTCGTGTTTCCCGGCGCTATTTATTTGCATAAACTTGGCGATACATCTCGGCCATCGGGTTTGCTGGCGTTTTTCGGCCTTTCCCATCGTTCTATCTCGGGTCTGTGTTTATTTTTCTCCGGAGACGGAACCGTCAACAGTTGTCCGTCAGCCAGTCCGTTGGCGGTTGTTCTCGGTTAGTTCGGAGAAAATGAGAAGTTTATCGTCAACTGTCATAAATTCGAGTACACGGATCACCGGACCGTTCTCCGGTTGTTAATGGGCGCAATAAGAAGAAGGCATAAAATTGGATCATAATTAGGACTGAAGGAGGATTACACGGGGCCGTTCGCCCGGGGGAAGGGACGGCGAACAAATTAATCAGCGTCAGCGATCTTTATTTTTTACAGTTGCTGATCAAACCCAATGCGAAACATTGCCAAAGTGTTGACCGTTGTGTAATTCTAAAGAAGGAAATAACTTTCTTTACAAACTAACGATTTGAAATAACATCTTTTTTTAACATACAAGTTTGTTGGACATTTTAATTATCTAATCATAAAATGTAATGAACTATCTTATAGAAATTTTCGCAGCTTTCATTTAACATTAAACAAAATGCTATAACAGATAAAAGGAATTGATGTTTGTCAAACACTAATGCCACCCGAAATTTGATTTCATTGCACAAAATTATTGTTGAATTATATTTATAGGTAACGTATAAATTATTCCACCATGCATTTGGAAGAATGTTTTAACTACGATCATTTTCCGGCACGTTCAAAATTGTGTGCGTTAGCGTGATTTCATTCAGAAACTTTGCACCGCAGCGAATGTTTATTAGCATAAACTCCAATTATGCCGAACGTTTCTATGAACTCGCAAATTTCGGTAGCTTAAAGTCAAACATTTCTTCTTCATTCCCAGGCGCGTTGAAGCTTCAGCCCAAAAGGCCAAAAGCGCGTTTTCTGAGAGCAGCAAATTTGTCGGCTTAATTCTTTCGTGCCGAAACGCAAACGGAGTATTTTTTACCCAACAAAAGTACTTCCGCTTGATTAATCATTCAGCTCTCGTTATTAGCTGGCATCCGGTCGCATCATCTGCCTAGAAGACCAGAATGAAATTCTAAAGATAAGCCAAAAGATGCGTAAGATCTAAGCTGAAGTCGAGTAAAAGTAAATTCGATAGACAAAAAAGGTGTGCTCTGGCAGTTATTATCGGCTTTTCCCCTTTTCGCGTTTGATAATCTACGACAATTGAATTGAACAGAAATTCGACACTTAATTCTACGCTCACCAATTCCCGTTTTGATTGCCGATTCACCAATATTCGCCACGTGCTTCAATCCAGTTAAATTTCAATACTCGAGAATTGGAATTCTCGATGCACCACTTCGAATGTGCAAGCGGCCAACCACACTAATCGGTTGTGTGTTTTTGCGATGCATTTATCCTCGGCACCGGTATTTTGTTCCATCTTTCTGTGCGTTGTAAAAAACAAAACAGTGCCGCGAACGTGCCACGCGCGAGACAAGCCTATCGTCTAAATGTTTTGCTCGATCGGCATGCTGCCGATAATGGGTTTATGCATCAGCATCGGACGGAGCCTCAACGTGCCACGCACCCAAAAAGCACCGTAGTCGGCATAGCGCCCGACGTACAGGTGGCCGCACCGAACACAATAAGGCAACGGCAAATGCCGAAAGGAGGCGAAAAAAACAACGCGCAATGCAACCGAGCCTTTGAGCTGAGAACAACCAAAAACTGTGGTGCCTATGCAAATTGCTCGGCAGCATATCTATGCGCGCGCGCTCCATGAAATTTCGACGGCTTAGTTCGCCCCGAGGGAGCGCGGCCATTGCCGGGCACTCGCTCGCGGTCGACGATCAGGCTCAGCATTGTGGGCCGTTGTTCCAAAACTGAAGAAGCAAATGAAACCATGTTGAATCCACCTAGCGAGCCCAACCCGTTGCGTGAATAATTGAATATTTATTGATTTTTCTTCCGGCACGAAACTGCTGCACCTGGCAGGCGATGAATCGATAGTCATAAATGGAGTGAGCGTCAAGCAAAAACCAAATCTCAAGCTTCTTGCAAATCGCCAAAAAAGGTAAGCCACGGCGCTGCCTTTACTTAGGCGTTCGCTGTACCGGCACAGTCCCTCCAGCAGCTATGCAATTGCCGTGAAGTTTCAGAACCACGAACCGGTGAGAGGCCTCCATGTCCGTTATGGGCTTCAAAGTTCAGCGCCCAGGGCTTAGTGAGGCGAAAAAGCGATTTGCTGAGCCTGTCGTTCGCGGTATGGGGTCCTTGAGAAGATAAATACTGGCCGGGATTAGCGTGCAAGTAATAACGCACCTTGAGCAGTTCTGAGAAATAAGGCGATGGAAACAAAACAAAGCATTACTCACAGCACGCGTACGCCACTGTATGCTACCGGCCGCCATCACAAGGACCTGGTTTTCGTGGCAGAGCCGTTTGGGCCCGGGAATGATTTTCCATCCCTTGAAAGCCACAAAGGATTAACATTGAGCGGAAAATGTGAAAATAAATTTTTACCACACGGGGCTAAGAAAATAAATTAGAGAGAAGGGAAAATTGATGGAACATCGTCGCAATTCGAAACTCAAACTCAAAGGCGTGCACTCGCCTCAACAATGAGGCGGGAAAAACACACATTAGCCGATCGAACCGCGTACGCGTTTTCAAGGCTTACCGTGGGCCAAAACAGCATTAAAAAAATGGCACACAACAAAAACGTCGGTCTCGCTGGCGGGAAATCCCTTTACTTCACCGATTAGATAAACTTCCCGTCGGGCGAGTTTTCCATTTTTTACGCTTATCTCACGGTCCCCACACGAAGGCTAACGAGAAAATTATTGCGAAAAGGATTATTTCCTCGTTGCTGGCGGCCACAAGGAATACCACCCATCCCACCCGATGCCGAAAGTTCTGTTGCCCGCGGCCAACAACAAGAGTGGCAATGGTGGCTGAATTTGGGATAGGATTTTAGCGGCGGTTTGGAAGCGTAAATAAATATTTGGTGGCAAAAATGGAAACAGGATGGAAAATGTTGACACCAAGGAAGTTTATTTCTTTTTGAACAGTGTTAGTATCGCCCAAGGCGAATGCAACAGGCGAATTGTGAATGCAGGAAGTTGGATTAAATTTAGAATAAAATTTACTTAGCAAATTTGATAAATTGATGGTCTTCTTGGTCCACTTGTTGTATTGTGCGTTGAACAAGCACTGCCATTATTTTGGTTGTTTTTCTAACGATATGATAAATAAATACAATTGCATATTTGTTCGCTCACCCCGGAGAAACAACAGCGAGCGGAGCATAAATAGTCAACTTTAAACAATTATCATTGCTCTTTCAACCTTATGCTTTTCTTCAGCATTCTCAGCTCCGCTTCTTAACAGTCCCTTTTGCATCGCCCGGGCAAAAACGAATGTTTAAAGACACTCGAAAACAAATCCTCCTCCAGTCGGGACGAGAGTTAATGGGTCATTTGAAGCGAGCACGGATCTCACACAATTGCACTTGTGCAGGTTCTTCACTTCATCTCATAAATCATATTTTATCTGTCCCCTCAGTGCCCGCCTTCTGAAATGGCGAATTTATGTATCTCGCCAGAGTTTTCAAACGCTTCCTGGACACTTCTTGTTGCTCGTGTTGAATGACTTTTATGGGGCTTGCTTTTGGGCACACCACGCCGTCTCGCAGTCGAGTGGCGATCGTTCAAGTTTACAGACCTTCCCGTATCTTCTTCAATTGCTTGGTACTAGTTTTCCCCGCACAGAGCGCGTCTTGAGGTCGTTAGAGCAAGTAGAAGCTGAAAGTCAATAGGCAATCCATGAGCACTTCTAGCCATCTTGTCACATTCCCTCTTCAATCGGGCACTACGGCAGGCTGCATGTAAATCTCGCCCACAACCCATTGAGCGAGTTTTTGCGCATCTCTGAAGACGAGCCGCTATTATGGTTCGGTGTGGGTTCGCCTAGCCCCGCCGGAAAGATAATGTTAGAGCCCAAAGGCTCGTTGACCAACTTTTGCGCCGACAACTCAGGTCGTGCAATGAAATATTTACTCTACCAATTGCCTGGAAGCGTGCAAAGGTGACTGATGATGATCGCACCTACTTAAGGTCTTCTCAACTCCACCGGCCACGCTACCCGGCGGCTCGACTGCAGTGGAATGGGTTGGTTGACAGTCTTGCTTTAATCCCCACCCAGGGAGGGAAGGAAGGCAGGAGAGCGACGCATCGCCACAGGTGGTCACAGTTGCGCTTCATGTTTGGACAGAAAAAAGCAAATTTCGAACGAATGTTTACGAAAGCTAAACACAATACACTGTCGCCGTCGGTTTGTCTTCTGGAAAATGAAAGCATTGTCGGGCCTATGAGCTAACGCATGTGAATTCAACGGTACGAGTGTTTTTGAGTTACATTTGAGTGACTTTAAAATACAACACCACGGCATAATGTGTACAAAAATCATGTAAGACTAATGAAACAGATGTTTGTGAGCAAAAGTGCAAAAAAGTTATGATAACTATCATTATATTGTATCACTGCATTTCGTCAAGTTAAGCTTTATTATTATCTATGATGAAAATCCGGATTTGTGGACAAATTAATTCGGTAACACTGAAAATGAATTTTGGGCGAAGTTTTAAATCTCACCGAAGAAAAGGTAAAGGTAACAATGTTCTGATAAAGCATCAAATTAGCGCTCCGGTTTAATTATTAATGTATAATCGGATTGCAACATCGAAAACAGTGTTGCTGTATTGACTTAATAATTAACACGAATCAACAAATCCGCGAAAAGAGCTTTTGCGGACCGTTATGGTACAACCATAATCTCTCATAAATCCGTTCCTGTTCCGCTCGTCTGCAGAAAGATTACCCATGAAAGCCACCGATAGCTCACGCCGAAAAGGAGTTATGCGGGCAAACATTGATCCGAAAATGTGTCAACGTGTTGTCGCGAGCTCTTCCGTTCACAAACCGTTGCTGTCCGGAATATGTCGCTTTCGTTCTATCAATCGCTCACTCCTGTTTGTTCGTTGTCATCCAGAGGGAGGTTTAAAGCACATTCTATACAAGCCTTCGTGTGGCATCCCGTGTGACTGATCCGCGATTGACTGATAGACGAACCGTTGCGAGCCGTTGCCCTGAAACTGCACCGCGAAACAGGCGAAACATCAGACAGATATCAGTGTCAACATCAGCGTCAATGATCAATCATTGATGATTTGAAATGTAGTATCTTCGCGAGACGTCCAAAGACTCTGAGAGCCGTTTCGTTCATTCGTTTAGTGAGCCGGTAAAGTTTGGCGGCTTTCTAATTTAGGTTTGGTTGCAAATGTTACAGACTGTGGAATTAGTGTACGTTGATGTATAGATTAGTTACGATAACTGTACTTTAGTTGCAAACGACAAGCATAAGGATGAAGTGGAGTAAAATGATTAATATCTGTAGTACATAGTAATTTTGTTAAATAGAGAATATTTTTTTGGAACTATTAACTTAAATTTGATTCACTCGGTACGATAATAATACCAATAATACTATGATTTCGTAGTGTTTGCGGAACAAGTTCTTCAAATGAGCGAAAGGGGAAAGTTTGTGTGTAAATATTGTTTAACCTGAAGACTTTTTAAAGGGTAATACGAGTGAAAATAACAGGGTGTTCTTAATAGAAAGACATCCTACATGAATTTGGATCCATCGCAGCAGCAAAAAAACAACATCGAGAAACAAACAAATATACGGCAATTTCTTGTTTTGGTTTCGATCGTTGTGCAATTCATTTCCTTCGCCCAAAAGCCTCCACGCGAATGTCAACTGAAGTGCTTAGCAAATTCGTCAAAACACCGAATCGGTGCTAATTGACGAATGAACTTTGGCGTCAACCTTTCCTGATGTATGTTCAACCCTGCTTCAGTTGGTCTTTCGATTACGCCGAACGCCGTCCAATCGTGGGTTGTCGTATCATTTACAATTAGCCCATTTACATTAGCCTCTTATGTGCTTTTTTTAGAAAAGTTCATACCAACTCAATGACCGTTCAGGCGAATTAAACAAAAACAAGACGTTCAACATGGACCATTTGCTTCTGTAGGAGGTAACGATGTTTGAATTTCATTATCCTTGATCTGCCTTGGTCACGGTGCCGTTATTGGCAAACGACATTCATTACCTATTTTTTTGTACAGGATACTAAAATAAAAATCAAATCTTTGCCCAATTCCATTTCAATAATAATGCTTTTCGTGAACTAACGTCGAGCTATAGCGAAAATCAAATTCGTTCCTCCTTTTTAGTTGCTAGTTTTTAATCATTGCTAAGGCCTTACGATGTGGCTTGTGGTTGGGTGCGGGTCTAGCGATTGCATCACTGCCCGTGGAGAATGCAAAGCGTGTTCCGTTGGATGTTTTATGACCATCACACACGGCACGTCATCGTTCATTCGTTACGCTACCACCCCGAGACACCGGTGTCTAATGGACGATGAGTCACGGTGTCTCCTTCGAATGGTCGTAAATTGGTGACTTTATTCTAACCGGCTCTCGATTGGTGTCGAACGACGAGTGGCCTCCGAACGAGGCCGAGTTCGATAGTGATCGCACCACGGCGCCTCAGCGAATTAGGACTTTAAAGGCTATACGGCTATTTTACTGGGGACTTGGTATTAACGAATTACAGGTTGAAGTTATTTTTATTACACCGGAATGGTAGTCAATCCAGCTCCGGTCTAGCCGGTAATGCCTTGACAATTCTCGTGAGCCACAAGACCTTGGGCTCATTTTACTTTCCATCTGTAAGCTCATTATCGTGCTACATCTTTTCCGTTCGTCGTTCAGCGATCTCGTCTGAGCAACTTTAGTGGGCCACTTTCTTGTGCCCTAATCCACTGGCGTTTAACCAATAAAGTAAGCAAAACGCAAAACCGCTGCTCATCCAGACGGCCCCATCTGAAAGTTCATTTCCACGTCTGCATGTCTTAATTCCATCGCTGCACAAGTCTTGTCCTCGGCAAACACGTACGAGCCCGGATAATCTGCGCGCCAAACCATAAATCATCCGCCGAAAAGGTGAGCGCGTGTCGCGCGCCAAAAGCTGTTGACAGAACGATCCTGCCGAAACAATGGAGCGTTCCGGGGCTCGGCTAATGATGAGAGGCTTAATAAGGCACAGAGACGCTCCCGACAGGACGTGCGGGTGCGCGTGCGGGCGGTCGACCCTGCGAACAGGCTTTGGTGTGTTCATTGCACGATTCGAGTTTTGGTTTTTGGGATGAAAGTACGACCCCGAGGATCGAGAGGGTACCGACCACCACCGTCCGGAAAGAGGCACATGACAGGCAGATCATATGCCAGAGCGCAATAATGAACCGCCGGCGAAAGTATATCATTATTATCGTTTATGATTGTTTATGTTTTGCGGGCGCACACAAGCCAGCGACACCTTCCGCCGAGCAAACAGCTCGCCAGCATTAAGAGGAAGTGCGTCAGCAGTAATTTGTCATCCCGTATGTTCGCGTGGTCGGACCGAGCGCGGCGACCGGACTAATGATGGTATTTATATCGTCTCCGGACACAACTCCGACCAATCTTCGGGACGCAAACCAATGCGTTGGGGTCGAGTTTCGAGGATACGGTGACACGGAAATTTGTCAGCATTTGCACCGTTTCTCATATTTTATGCCTTGTTTCCGGTGAGGTGGGTTCGGGTCTGCCCCGCAGGAATTGGGATTCGTTTTTTCGTCAACAGTCTGTGTCGCTAAATAGGATCACGATTTGTGGGCTTTACACTAAACGCTTGCGCTTCGCACAAACATTAGCGTAAAGGCGCGGATTAAAAGACTGAGGCGGTGAGCATAATGGTCGCTAAATGGTGCTCAACTCCTAGGGTGATGAATTTTCCGGCGAAAGCCGGTATTAGCTAGACGCCTTATGGTGCTTTTATTGAAGGCGCTGACGATAATCAGGCACTGGGAGCAACATTAAATTTCGATAGATTAAGTGCTTCCAAATGACTGTAGCTCACGAGAAGGAAGAAAGATAATGGAATGACTTACTTGGGAGGAAAAGCAACCTTCATCAGAACGCTCTATTAAAATTTGTGTTTTTTTTCTTACATGAATGCGTGATAATGAAACCCAATATTGAGACGAATATTGAAAATCAACCTTGGTCTGTTGATCCGTAATATTGGAGAAAGCAAACAACGTTTACGGCAACATAAAGGCCTTTGCGTTGATTGTTAACGGAAATAGCTTTACTGCTTTACTTACTGTGATTAATTGGATAATGTCGCAATTATTGCCACGTTAAATAAATGGGCGCACATGAACAAGATGCTAGAAACATAGAATAATCTATCGACCGAAACAATTCACCCTGAATAATCTGGTCGTTTAACAATTTGGTACACATCCCTGTTTGTGATATTTCGAATGATAACCCCTACTCGTTGAATGTGATCGTTGATTTTTTACGGCAATCGACATTATCTAAGAACCCAAACACAGTACTACCGTACCGAATGGTGGGCAGAATAGGCGAATGTATAATTTATAACGACGATTCGAACTGGCTTGCTTCCATTTGTCTAAATCCATTACCGATTTGCGTGTTTTTGTTTTGGTCTGCTATAATCTTATACGGGAATTGAAGGAAAACATGAGTCGAAGCATCGGCGTACGGAAAGGCAGCTTCGCATCTTGCAGCTTCCGTTTAGTGGATGTATGGATGCTGGGCGCCTTTGCTCGGTCCTGATAAGAATCCCTCGCCCGAGTTGCAGTAAGCAAGAAATTTGCGAATGTTATCACATTCGCGTGTGAATGGCAAACCCATCAGTGCGATCGGTTTGCGGTTCATGCGTTCGGCAGCCCGACAGCGGGCCGGTACTAATTATTAGCCTGTCGAGCTTGAAGCCGATAATGAAGCCGTCGTTTGGCGGTTTTTGTGGCTTTCGGTGGTCCCCAACTACTCGCCGGCAGATATGTAATTGGCCAGGGGAAACAAACTCACTTATGTTGCTCAGTGGTGAAATGTGACAGCTGAACGAATCGGTAATTTCCGACCAACGCTCATTATCCCGTTCGACGAAAAAAATCCTGTTCCGTCACACATTAGTTACATGCGTTGGGAATTAAATATCGCTTTGATCACACACGTACCTCCTGGGGACGGGGGCCACAATCAATTGCGCATCAATCACAAGTCCCCCGTAAAGCCAACCCCAAACAGCGTAACCAGTGGATTAATGTCTCGATGCCCTTTCTACGTCCTTTCGGCCTGCCTGCCTGATGCAACGCCGAAAGTGCATCCAAAGTGCAGAGAACAAAACGAGGGGCACAATGAAAGATCGCACTTGATCATGAAATTGATTTTCGAACGCCACGGCAAAAGCCATTCTCACGAGCCTATTGTTTCTGTTCGCGCGTTAGGTTGCGCTTTGTTGCAAAATGTTGCATTCGCAATAGTCTCTCACGGTCGACGGTCGATTGATTGTTTTTGTTTTGGGAGGTAATTCTCCATTGACGAGCAGTGTGTGTCAACCTTCGGTTGATGTTAATCGACTGCGAGGTGCGAGCGCCGGAATTATTGAGTGAGTTCGTGATGAAAATTTGTTTAACTGATTGAGGCATGTTGCAATCCGTCTGTGTGCGCTGCGCACCCGTGCCACGTGCTGATCCTGTCCGGCGGTCACCACGCCAAGCAAGACACATTCGTGACTCATCGCAAATTTCAGTGATTTGCATTAATAACAACCCGGTTTCGATGCGCCGTTTGGTGCGGTGCCCGGTACCGCGTGATTTGTGGCTCGGGCGAACAAAAAAAATGGGACGCAAGCTCATGATGTTTGTTTTTTGTTGTGCCAAATGAATTAATGAATGACCGCACCGGAAGCTTCTTTCTTTAATTGGGAAACAGCTTTCAAGCTAGTGGAGCATCCACAGTTCAGTTTCCAACGTTTTCATTATGTCGAGAAAAATTCAAGATTTATCATAAAAATGTTCAACTGAAAAAAAAATATTTTAGGACAAGAATTGATATTTTTCAACAACTAGCCAACAACAGCATACACAAAATAAGCACTAGGAAACATCTATTTATGGCCTATGCTATATTTATATGATTTATTATCAATCTAGTACAACAACAACAACAAGCCGAGGAAGTATTCATTTAATTTTATTCGTACAAGTCTTTGGTGGAATCTGTGATGTTAAATTTCCTTCGAAATAAGTTGCCGTGAGCGCTTGCGCGTTTTGAATGCATTCCGCACATCACACGCAATAAAACCGGTTCTCCGTGGGCGGTGCAATTCTTCGCACTTTCTTAATTGTATGCCATCATTTTGAGCCTTTCATTGACGACCCTTGGCCGCCTTCAAACGCCTGACTGACTTGCGAAAGTGATTTCTTCAACGCCCAAAGTGAACCCCGGTAAAAATCATTAGCAAACTGCAAGTTGTAAACAAAAAAGGAGTCGCTTCTCGGTAGCGATGGCTATATCTGCTGCGGATGGCGTGCACTGCCCATAGCCGAGGCTCGAGGATCATCAATCATCCCATGTTTTGCTGCGCCAAGTGTTGATCGCGTTAATGTCTGGGCATGTCCGTGCGTCCTCCGATGTGATGGAGTGAAATGGTGCTTCTTATTTGAACTCGTTTCCAAGTATAAGCTGCCCAGTGCCCAGTGGTTTGTTATGTCGAACAAAACCGAAAGCCCAACGAAGTTGTTTTGAGTGGAATTTTCGATCCCTCAAAGAGACCTCCCTATGCGGCGTCGAGACTTCAAAGACGATGTCGATGCAACAGGGCGATCAAGCGACGCGTCGAGGCGTCCGGAAAGTGGACGCATTAGATAAATCACTCCCTCGGCGAAAGAAGTGAAGTGCAACAAATCACGGCACGCTACAGCCGGCATCCTAATTGCCGCTATATTTGCCACTGGCGACACCTCACGAGCGGCATGGACCGGCTGTCAAGAGCTCGAAAGCCGTCCCGGAGCGAGCCTGGACGCCTTGAGACTCCGAAACGATCAAGCCAAACGCCAAAATGCACAGCAGGTTTAGGCCGGCTCGTGTGTTGCAAATTTTTTATTGGGCCTCTGCTCCGTGGGCCAACTGGACATGCGAAACGGACATGATTGAGCCGGGGAGGAGAAAACGGAATGAAGATTTATCACGACCCTCCCGAGGTTGGCCCACAATCTGACGTTTGGGACCATCTTCTCTCGTGTTGCTGGACTCGTGTACTCTGGGCCCGGAGATGTGGTGTTACTTAAATGTTTATGGCCGCCAAAATCGGAACAGTTTAATCGTTTTACTGCACAAACACCCCATTCTGGACCGGCCAAAGTATTGTCCATAAATAGGTTTCAGTCCGTGTTGCCGTTGATGGCTTTTGGAATTCCGAAGTGATCCCAACGAAATGATTTGCGAGGTTAATTACGCAAAAGGAAGTTCAATCGATTCGGTATCAAAATAAATAAGGTTACCGTATTTGTACGTTGTTATCGTATTTGTAATTAAAATAATATTTTTTAAGATTATTAAACATTATTTTTGGTCTACTAGTATACTCAGGCAAGTCGTTTGAAACTAAGGCAAATTTGTTACATTCGTGGGATATTTTCTCTAACCAAGCCTTCGAGTTCCTTCGAGCTGAATTAGATGGCTTGTTGAGTTGTACTTAATTTAAAAACGCTCCGAATGTGTAAAAACATGTATGCATATGCTCCAAAACATAAATCACATTTATGCACACGATCCAAAGGAACCCTTTTCCCGACACGATCCCAAGGAACATAATTGGAAACAAGGTGAAGTATCCGCCACATCCGCTCTTTCGTTCGCAAACACCGATCGATCACGTGCCGTGTCGTTTTGCGTAACAACTTCCTACTTTCGCCGAAAACAAGGGATACAATATTTTAGGAAGGAAACATAGGACAACACATGTCGTCGCCGACGGTACAGAGGAAATGCTCGCTCACGAGAAGGTAAACAATGGACACAATAAATTGGATTCCTTTTCCACCTCAACGCCAGTGTGTGTACTCTCGAGAAAATCGAAAATCAAAAAGGTGTAGTGTCCCACATGCTACCAGCAAGGCGAACGGCCCTCCCGGGATGATGGACCGCTACCGATCGATTAAGGAGCGCTTCTCGAAAGTCCTGTTATTTTTCGGTGGAACCGATTATCGGATCCCGCCGGTCGCACTCCGGTGTGTAAATATTATGAGTTCATAAATCAACGCGGGACACGCGTGAAGCGAAACCGTGGAGCAACTCCCGAAATTGAGACATCCCTCCGGGGAGTGATTATTTATTTCGATTTGCACCGTGTCACCCGTGTGACGGGCGGGATTTTTTGCTGTTGAGATTTATTTTCCCCTTTTCCCCGAAGCGAGCGACCAAAACGGCGGCACCGCAAAAAGGCAAGCCTTGGTTGCACTTGGTGCCGTTGACAAAGTGCACTCAATATATTCGAGCCCCAGCGATCGCCGGCGAGAGTTTGCCACGGGCCCCTATCATGTTGCTGCTCACAAAAGAAAACAGAAAGAACGAAACAGAACGAGGTGGCCCGTCATGTTTGATCTGCTGAAATGGAGCATGTTTCGTTAATGAGCGGACAGCATAATGGGGGCTGGGTGCGCTTGTCGCAAGCGCAAACAGAGACCGCAACATGCTCAGTGCATCGTTTTTCAGGCACGCTCGCGAGTCTGAAGCGAGCTGCCGTTGCCGGAGCTGCACCTCAAAGTAAACAGCGATCGATCGTCACTTTGGCGCTTCACGGAAGCTGCACGACGGGAACGAAACCGGACACTTTACCTAGTTTCTTTGACAAACCCGATGCTCGCTTTCCGGGCCATTCATTTTGGCGTAAACTAGCTCCGATGTTGCTCACCGTTGCTGCAGGCGAAATCTGGTTATGCTCCACCCGAGCGGGTAGGAACCCCCTTAGGGGTTCGGGATCTTCACAGAGCCGATGATTAATTATGGCGAATCACTCATTCCCGGGCGGATGATAATGAAAGCGGTGCGCACATGGTCGCGATAATTAATTCCTCGATCAGCTTTCGCATGATATTCGGCCGGAGGTTTCGGCACACATGGAAGATACTCCGCACGAGCTGCAGCATGCTCGTTCGAACATTATTTACTCTCCTCCAGTTGGGTAGTCGAATTAATTCAAATAGGGCGTCGTGGGAGTCACAGGCAAATTTTTGCACATGTTTTCGATTGTTCATTTTCGATTCCGCTTATCCGGCTTCTGGTGAACTTTCGGATCATTAAGAAATGGGGTGACGGAGTTTTATTTGCCAGGGAAATGACAAAGTACGCATCCATTACATTTTGTATTGATTCTAGCGAGTGCATTTGTGATGCTTTTTATGACATTTTAGAAAAAAAATAACATAATAACCACTCGTTGTGGGTGTTGCGCAACATAAATTGTGAAAGAAACACGACCAGAATGGTACGGCGCTCGTAAAGCATCCGGAAGGCTGTCCGGGGTTGCCGGAACAATGGCGAAGATGGCCGAAAAGCGGAACGGTTTGCGATGCTGCTCGAGCCTCGTGCTTCACAAGGTTTAGCGGCCACGCGGAAACCCGTTTCTCGAGCGGGGAGTCCACGAGCAATAAATATTATGCTTCACCCTTGTTCCGGGCCCATATTTGCACTTAATCACATGGCACCGAAAAAACGTGTTTTTTTTCAAAGGATGGATTAATAACGAAACTGTCACAAATACCACGTCAAGCCGGATCGTTCACGGGAGAGCCCAACATTTTTATGACCACTTTATTCATTCGATCGAACTTAATTTACTTGGATTCGGAACCTAGTCCAGCACGATCGCGGATCGAATATGGCGGAAGCCGGAATATGTATATGCTGTGCACAACTGGCATGTGCTGAGAGGCCATTGTCGGATGAAGTAATCAACGGGCTTATTATCATTCCGCCTTCGGGGTCAGTTGGACTGCGTGTGGCGCGCTCTGTAAAATTCAATTTGTTGAAATCGAGAACCAAACCCCAGCACCAACGGAAAGCGACTTCGTTCGAGCGATTTAGAACCGCTTCCGAGGCAACGGTTCTGGTTTCCAGCTTCTCGTTCTAATCAATCGAGAGCAACTGCATTCCGTGGCGGAACCGCACGCAGATATGGGAGCTTGTAGCCGGGAGATAACAGAGCAGCAGCAAATCGAACAAGCTTTCCCGAACGCAAATCCAATTGCGGTGGTCTGTAAAACACGGAATTCCTCGTAAAACCGGCAGAGTGGGTTACACATAAGACCTCGGAACATTCGCGGGGCCACTCTGGACGCGGCGGGCTACGTGTGGAAATAAATAGAAAGAATAAGCACGGAGAGCATAAAAACATATGCGACGGATGGTTGGTGTCGGCATTTGGCATTCATGGCGCACGGCTGTCGCCATCGTCGTCGTCAACGTCTTCGCTCGCGGTACGGCCGCTTCGCCCCAATGCTGGCGGTTGTTGGAGGCACTTTTATTTATGAGATTTCATTTTCATCCGTGCATTCGAAATGTGTTATTTCTTCTTTTGTTTACTGTTCTCGGTTTGCGCGGGCTCGGGCTGACTCGCCGCCGTTAGGCCGTAATTTCGTGGGATTGCCTTTCTGGCTTTCGTGGCAGATGGATCCCGGAGCTTCGAGAGATGGATCCGAAGCAGTGAATCGCGGCTTTGCTTGATGGCACATTGCATAGACCGCGGCCTAGCGACCGAGCATAGCCTGCAGAACCTGAAGCCTGGAGGGCACAGTGCAATTTGATTGAGTGTTCGTTGGGTTGCGTTTTGGAAACATTAAAATCCGAGTGCAGAAGTTAATGGAATGGTTTTGACTTGGTTTGCTGTGAAGGACTCTCTTGGCCGATTACGTTGATCGAGAAACATCGCAACGTCGTCAGACAGATCAGGTGCAGCGAAAAAGAGAACGAAAGTTATCTGGAGCGCCAGTGCGAAAGTAAAATGAATTGTTATTTGCTGCACTCTCATAAAGGGTGTTAAGGGCTTAACGGATTGAGAACCCGGAAAAAGGCTTTTCTTGTCGAAGAAGATTGTTAATGCAATGATTCCTTCAAAGCCAAGCGATTATTTGCCAAAAGAGATAGAAAGGAAGTTCATAAATTTTACTCGTAATCGTATTGAAAGAAGGATTATTTTCTGATGAAAATTGACGAGTTTCTATCCTATGAAAACCTTTTTAATTTAATAAACTTCCAAAAGTTAGCCGTAAAAAAACAATAATTCTTTTCATTAACTCTAATAGATTTATCAAATTCATCAAATTTCTCAAAAAACTGGATTGAACTTGATAAAATCAAATATGATCTTTAAATTTCAACTTACAGCTGAACCCAGTCTTCCTCTTCTTCAGTCTCATGCTCAGTCATCCTCTTCAGTAGCATACAAATGTTACCCTCAACCCCGACGAAAATGTTACTAAAGGAGCACAGTGTGTGGTTTGACAAATCATATTAATCCAGCTTTTGGTCCAACGACTGTCCTCCCAGCTATCAAACATTTAACATGTTGTGGTGCGTTGCATACTGAGCCAACGAGCTCTGTTCAATGAGATCATCACGCCAACAGTGGCATACAAACTCGCAACATGATAACCTCACCGCCCAAGATGCGTTGAAATCAAGCTCCAATTTGTGAATGAAAGGCAGCAACAATCCACTTCTTCTGGCAAGCGTCCAGACCCGCGCGAGGTTATCGATGTGCGGTAGGAGTGCGTCAGACCGCAATGTCGATCCTCGCAGCGTCCTAAACGACGTGTGACTAGTAGCGTATGTGAGTAGAGCGCCGGAGATTAGCACAGCTCGTCTGCTACTTTGTAGAGCTGGTCACTTATCTCGCGCTAAACGTTAGAATTGGCGATGAACGAGAGAGCGGCCTAGTAATACATGGTCGGCCGTTAGTCATCTGCGTGCAACCGACGGGAAGTTGTCCGAGTCGCTTGGCGCCCGGTGAATGTGGCAAGACACTGGGACGCCTTCTTGAATTTATTACTGCGCCGTGCATTCCAGCGCAATGGAGCGATGGGTCCGTGAGTGAGTCGTCGATTGTCGGAAAGCGCGTGAAGTTGGCAAATGAGCTCGGCATAAGTTTATTTTGATCTTATGATCGCACGGACCGGGGACACTTCTTCAGCCAGGCGTCAACCTGTTGCTAATAAGTTACGAGAGTGGCGGGGGATTAGCGAAAGTGTTCCACCATTTTTAATGCCACCACTTGACCGAAGTGGCTGAAGTATAATTTTAACGTCCACCTTTTCAGCGTCGACGCAGTGAGCAGACTGAGAGCTTCCTCTCGTGCCTCGTTGCATGATGATGACAATTAGTCAAATGTTTGTTTCACGGTTTATTACACGTGTTGGAGGCCTGGGGCCAACTGGGCAAACCATCTAACCATCTGGGCTGTGCGGGGTTTTAATTAGAAAACCATTTCTCAAGACGGTGCACTTCAATCACGCATGAAAGTGAAACGACGATGTCGGCTTCCTCGCGAGACAGAAGCATAATTTATTATCCAATAAAACATTCGAGCGATGTCCGACTGGCCATCCGATCACCGTGTGTGGGGGGGTCCCATTCACGAGGCGAGTCGTGGCGGTGGACAGCCGTTTGCATCGGCCAACGGGTTTACCGTCGGTGAGCAACGGTTAACGGTAGTGTCGAGGCTTGCGCGGACTCTTGGCCCAGGTGTACGTTTCCTCCGGGGTCCGGTGTCATCAGATAGTGCCCCACCGGCGGTAGATGCTGCCGTATTAGCGAATTCGGAATATGCTAGTGTTTCGAATGTGTTCGTGCTTTGACAATAGTGTAAAAAAACGGACGCAGGAACCCACGCCTTCGATTTTATGTCACAGTTTGGCCGGCAACTCTGTTTGTCGTTTTTTTAATGTTCTTATCGAGTTTGATTTGAAATGAGAAATTAAATAAGATTGGAAAACAAGATTGGAATGCTTTATGCCTCGCCGACTGCTAAGATTTCTTATCAAAATCTAGTTTGTGATTCAGCTTTTGCTATTGAGTTTAAATTTATTCGATTAAATACTTGTCCTGAACTTTATTATTCCGGGAATCGAACTACACTTTGATTCGATGCGATTGAATAGTCAAAAAACAGAGCTCTGATGTTTCAACATTGAAAACATTGAATAATTTATCTCATTCATCATTTAATACTTTCCTTTACAAAGTTAAACAATAAAAAAAATCATCTGAGCATAGACAGATGTAAAGAAATGACATTGGAGAACACCAGGAGCACTACAGTTATGTGAAGCATTTTTTCCAAAGAGTTTTTTTTTTGTTAAAATGCTTCCAAGAAGAGATGTATTCGTAGGATTACTAATACCAACAACTTTGAGACTGTGTTAATTTTAGCAAGACGATTATGATCCGTGTCACGGTGACGGTCACGAAGCCGAAGATAAGAAATCTGCTTTATGGTAATGCGACACGGGAAACATTTGGAGAAGTTCTGTGAGGGTGGGCGATTCAATGGACCAAAAGTGTGTGTGGAACTCGTGTGCCCCGACGTAGAGCGCCCAAAACGAGGGTCAATGTTAGACGATGTTATCTCTGGGCGAACATTTTAGACACACACATGAGTGATGCTGCCATCTATGTAAGACCTTTTTGACACTCTGCCAAGTTCGAAATGATTTCCCCCGTGTGGTGTCTGTCCAGCTGATAGGCACCGTTCGTTGGGGCCACATTGTTTTTAAATGTTTTTTTTCCTATCCTGCCTTTCAGAAGGCCCGCCGAGAAGCTACGATGGATGCAGTAAAAAAGCACTTTGTTGAATCAGAATGTTGTTTCCGCGTAATTTTTTAAAAGTCTAATAGTCATAAATGTATTAACACATAACTTTAAACAGCTAAAAGTATCATAATGCAGTACGGATTATGTCTCTATAGAGCTGGAGGCATTCGACACGGAAAAGGGTATCAGGAAGGACAGAACCTGGTTCTGGGAGGAATGAGGTTATTAGTAATGAAGCGTAACTGGAAATATAGAAACATAATCTCAATGTTGACCTATTAACCCTTCCTCTTGGTTGGACAAGCCAGCTGTTAAAGTCAAGTGAGGCCAACCCCATAAGTCAGATTTATGGCGCTAAGTAAAGGTTCCCGACGTCTAGTCTAATCTCGTTACAATCCGAAAGTAGCCCTCCCAGCATTACGCGCTACTTGAGTCACATTTTTGGTTCGAAAAGTTTGCCGAGGATTAGCGAGCTCAAGTTTATTGGGGCTGACCGCGGCACCAGCATCGACCGAGATGTCCCAAAAGTTGTTCCCGAGACGTTGTCATTCAGGGGTCATTCTGCTTGATTACATGGTTTTGGGAGCGAGAATTGGGTGTGTTCCACCAGTTGACATGCGCCACTGTTGCCGGGTTCGGGTTGATAAGAACGTAAATGATCGGCTCGCTAAATGAGGCATGAAACGATCGTCCGGATCCGGTGTTTCGCCACACACAATTAGTGGTCACTGTTAAAGCGTAAACATCGAGCGTTTCGGGTTCGATTTCATTACGGTGATGTTACAAAACAGTTCACGTCGCACCCATCACTGATTAATTGCTCTTTGAAAAGCGAAATTAACTTCCATTAGAGTTGAGCGGATAAAGTTGCACTTGAAAAGGGACACTCAGATTGAATCATCAAATCGGATAGACTTAATCCACTAATAAGGTTCCCGAAACTATGGTATAGTTTAGTAGATACACAAGTTTGAGTAAGATGATTTTAATAAACTTCAAATCAGAAGAGAAAGTTTTCAAAGCATTTTAACAAAAAATAAATAACAAAATAGGAACACGGCGCCAAAATCATACCACCAGCATTAGTACATAAGTACATGGCGCTAACGACACATTTCAAACTGTATCCGAGGTGTGAATATGCTGGCAAACGGCAACATTGACATCGGTGGCGCCAGTGATGGTGATAATTGATAAGCTAAGACCCTAATTAAAAGTGTCAATATGGAGTGGACCGGAAAAAAGGGGAGCGTTCAGCATCGGCCGCGCTGATGATGCTAACGCTTCCGATGCTCCCATGGAATGTTGCCCAGCGACACGTATGTTCGTCAGTCGGCGGATGGAAAATAAATTGAAATTATGAACCACCCGGCCGTGAGATGTATGCTAATAAATTTTAATTAATTTACAGCGCCACGAGGAAAAAGAACACTGCGCTCGCATGGCGCTCGTCCATAACCATAATACTACGCCCTAGTTTCCGCGACTAATAGACAGTCTGCGACCTTGAGACCGTCCGACGGAAGATCTCTGGGATTCATCTCCCTTAAGGACGCAAGAAAAATGCGTTTCTTAGTTCCTCCTTTTTTACTCCATCTGCAGCGAATCACGGTAGATCACAGACCATAGCACTCCAGAGCCTAGAGTCTTTTTTTGTACTTATGTATAGCCATAGCTCATCGTACAACGTTCGCCGAGTGATGATCTGTTCCGTAATTTGCTTTCGGAATTCTGTTCCATGCCCGTGTCCCGGTTCGATCCCAGTCCCGGCCAGATCGAACCTGTTGAAGAATGTTCGCAGCATCGGAGAAAATATGCAGATTAAATTAATATTTATTGATCAGCGACAAAGTGGATTCAAACGGGGAAGAAAAAATCGTACCGAAAGCCTCAGCGGCAGTGAAATGTGACCAGCAGACACCGCTAGAGCTACAATAGTAGAACGGGTGGCCGGCATGAGTCCCGGGCAGGCATGACTGCGCAAGCATGACTGGTTTGAATATTTTTACATAAATCAATGTACTTTAGTAGCTCGGATCGCCCACTCGAATGAAACCGAGAACAGCACTGCGGGGCACTGATAATGATAAATGTTTGCCGCTTCCATGGAAGCATTAGCATGAGCGCGCGCTCGGTTTTGATTAACTATTTTGTCAATTTGCTAAAACTTACCATAATGGGATGGGTATTAATTCACGTTTTCGATGTGGGAAGGAAGTTTGAACGTGTCAAACTGCTACCGACATCAACTGGTTACGATTAAATGTGAAACATCCCGATACACACTTTCAGCCAGCTTAATGGCACAATATATCACGTGTCACAATGGGCCGGTTGATAGGCGACAAGCCCTGCTTGCTCCGCCGGCTAACAGGAAATCAATAAATCCATGCTCGCCCATGCCCAGCCCAAGCCTGTTTACTGTCACTGCCCCCATTGTGCACCGGCATCGGTTGGGGTTTTTTTTGGTTGTTGGAAACCAATAGCCACATTTACTTCATTAAGAGCTTGTGGTTTGCCAAATGAAGCGTGTAAATTCTGTAAACCAAACCCAAGCCCGCGTTCGTGACATGCGGCTGCGTGAGCAGAAATGGTGCTCTGTAGCATAAAATAGCATGTCAGTTCGTTGAACCCCGGTAATGCATCGGATGGACTGGCAGCCGTTTTTTTTTAAATCGATTGTTCCAGGTACGATACCCACAGGACTTTGGTTATCGATCTCTTTGGTCTAAGCCTGGAAAACCAAATCAGTCAATATTATGAGTCACCCTAACCAGCGTTTGATCATCGATGAAACACGTATTATCGCAAAAAAAAAACGTTGACACCACTATGTAAATGGTTGTGGAAAAACTCATTATCGACGCCACGACGTTTGGGTCAGTTCGTGGGCCAGCGAACTCGGAAGGAACTCAAAATGAACCGTCCAGTTGACAGCAAACACGCTGCCAATTAGGTCAGAGTCATCTAATTGGATTGATGCGTGTACTTGTTTCGAACATACGGTAGTGGGCCGTTAATTATCATCCTGGACATCCTGGACGTGTTCCATTTTGGGGTCATTGTCGCCAAGCCAAGTGATAGATTGAAAATGCGCTTCCAACAACAGCCTAAACAGTTCGCCGCCGAATCGCGCAATGTCTTCACGCAGATACAAGATAGGGAGCAGCCTTAAAGGGCACCGAATGAAGAAACGAATTTACGATGCAAACTGTTGAACGCGCCGCAGTGGATCAACCGAAAGCAGATCCGAATCTAGCAACCATTGTCGGAAGGTGATATCGATCGAAGCACTCTCCGGCGGGTCAAGAAGCACGCTGCGCTGCGACGTTCCGACGGGATGGAAGTTCGCCAGTCCGCCGCAGGCTTCGGGAGGCTGGTCAAGCATATTTTTTACTTCACCCATTTTTTTATTATTGCTTCCTTTCGACAGGGTAAGGTTAAAACTGTGGCGCTAAATCAAAATTCCCCGGAACGGGGACCGTTTTACATTCGACGGTACGATTCTTAGCATCGGTTGAAGAAAAGCATCCAAATTGGGGTCAGATTTTTTGGATGAAGTTGTTTTTACTCAAAAGGTATTTTTGCTCGAATTGTTAGTCCACATGCTGGAAATAAACTTACACAAAAATTAATCCATCTTAATGTGTGTTAATTCCACTGGTCGCCTTTTACCTTTCAGGACAATTTGAACCATTGTGAGTCGAAATTATTTTGGAGCACAAGAAATAATGCTCGACAAAGCTCATATACTTTAATTACCTTTAATTTAAAATAAATCACTTGAAAGTTTTCTTCTCCAGCCCCGTTAGAGTTGACGATAATAAAGATGTAAAAGTTTGACACTGATTGTAAATCGCACCCTCCGAAAGTCCAGGGAGATCCAGGGCGTTCTGTTTCCCTGCATTCTCCGGTGCCGACTTACCGTTTTTTTTGGGGGTCGGCAGGACTGGTTGTAAATAAACTAAACGAACCATGCAAAATTGATTGAGCCATTCCGGATGCGATCCCGGGCCGAGATGCATAGCAACGACGCCCCAACGACGCCTAAGGCCGCCGTGCCCGTTATGGCGCATCTTTCTTCTCGTTCGACTCGTTCAAAATAACCCGAAAAAATGGTGCCCCATCGGTTGGTTGTGATTTTTTTTCTTGCAGCCTCCGAACTAACCCCAAAAGGAGCCCTCCGTTCGGATTTGAATAACAGTGACAACTGGGCAAATGTTCCGACCGGAGGGCCCCACTAATACACACGACAGGTGATCGGCTGTGACCTGTGAAGTCGGGAAACGATGCGGGAAAAAGTTGGTGAAGCGAAAAATCGGGCTAGACCATACGGAGCACGTGGGAGAGCAGTTGTCGCCAGTGGCCCGATTGGGTCGAGCCGTTCGCCGAAGAGCGAAGTTATCGAATGAAGTCAGCGAATTTATTAATATCCAGGATCCAGATCCTGGTCGCGTCGCTTGCCAGCACAGAAAGCCGACTGCCAGCCCACCGGGAATCGGCGAGGCCGAAGCGTCGTCGACCACCGACGAACCTTAACCTCAGCTTTCAACTTTGACTTCGTGGCTTCGTGGCACTGACATCAGGCGCACCGTTCGGGCAGGCACGTGAAATGAAGCCAAAATTGGCTGTTTGCAGGATGCAAATAACTCCTCCAACCCGATGGCCATCTGGGGGAATCTCTCCGGGCTTTCGGCCACTGGACTCAAGACTCCGTACCTCACATACTAATAAAGTGCCTTTGAAGGCTTGCTCGAGCGAGAGCGAGCATTCCGGCAAATAAATAGTAGGAAGACTTCGGCCGCCCTCCGTCAACCCTCCGCGCGTCCCCGCCATTAGTGGCAGCCATTTTTCCTCGCTTTTAATCATTCTCAGGAGAGTCGTGAATTTTGCATAATGACCGAAACAGCGGAAAGGTTTTAGACTTCTATTAATTTGGCTTCCCCAGGACCGCTTTTAGGGACACACAAGGCGTGCTTTATCGTTCAATGGGAGGGGGAGGGGACGGGGTGTGAGAGAGACAGCCCCAGGCCCCACGCCCCAAGCTCTGAGGAGTCTTGGCTTCCGAACCCGTCTTGCTCGTCGGTGTTATTCGGCCCGTTTTTGGGGAATGTCGGACACTTTTCTGTGGGCTCGCCCTCACACACTTACCCCTCTCTCTCTCTCTCTGTGTCTGTCCCTCGTGACATGCACCGAACCCCCTTCCGGCGCGTTGTCTAAACAAAGCCCCTGAGGGCGGTGGCAGGCGGCTCAGGAATCGGCCCCAAGCTTCCTTAACGTCGCCATCAAAAGAAAAGCGCACGGGGCACAGTAAACCTGTTGAGGGTTCGTGGCTGTTTGTATAGTTATTTAATTTTGTTTTTCAATTAACCACACCGACCCCGGTGAGGCCGCCAAGGTTTGGCGGTGTGCGAAAGTGTTGAGCGCTCACAGTGCACGCCCCCTTTTGAGGGTAGAACTGAGCACTTCCGCACTAACATGCGAAGAATCATGCCGGGAAGGACATGGGCGCAGGTGAACAAAGTTTGGACGTTTCCACGAAAAGGTTAATTTGGAGCAACCGGTACGAAATGGATGCCGATGCTGACATATCTTCGTCCGATTTTGCGGAGCCGCTCCACTGGACCGGCTGGAACTTGGTGGGTTGGAATTTTAAAATTAATTTTTAAATTGGCCGTCCTTTGTTTCCAAAGTTAATTTCATTCTCTTCCTGCGGAGACACCAGCCTGGTCGAAAGGGGAGATTTTTAATATCAAACAAGCAACAGCTTGAAATGTGTAGCTGCGTAGAGGGAATTGAACTTGGCTGCCGGAAGATAAAAAAAATCAAAACCGCTTTGTCTAAGTTCAGACATTTTGTTTGCGGCTTAAGCGGCCGGCTGCTCTCAGCCGCCTCCGTTCGGAGAAATCGCTTATTGCGCTCGTTGATTGCACAAGTCCTACCTACCCAGCCAGTTCCGGCCGGTCCCGTTAATCCACCCACCAGACTGTCAATATTTGGCCGGGATCATCGCTTCGCTGAGGGAACCATCGGAAGGAAAGAAAAGCGCGCCTAATCCATATGCGAGCATAATCCAACATAGATTTGAATTACCAACGGACGGGCACCGTACGCGAGCCAAAAGTGTCAACCCGAAACCGATCCGCATGAGGATGATGATGGCTTCTCGGCTTTCCCAAGAAGCCATTCCCAGCCGGGCCCCCCCGGGAGACGGAACGGAACATTTCAACTTGCCGCACCGAACGGAGAAAGTGCTTCTATAGCGACGCCCGGCAGAAAAGGGAGCATCACCCGGCTGTAGCGGGAAAAGGTTGCCGAAAGCAGCGTGACAAGAGGGCGACGTAGAACTTCACTTGGCAAGAATATCAACGTCGCTCCGTTTCGGAAGGATTACAACGAGAAAATCGTTAAATCGCTTCTATTTACTTTTCTGGTCGAGGTGTGTTTTGAAGCGGGTCGCAATCGATACGGCCGGGTGTTTCTGGGCACCGAATTCCCCCCCCGCACCCCATCACCGCAAAACCCTCTCGTCGCGGGATGTCGGATTTCGGAGCTTTGGCACCCGGGCTAAATGCAATAGAAAATCCCACCGACTGATCCAGCGGCTTCGGTCGCCCGCGTTAGACGGTTCCGATCTGTTGCTTGGGAGAAGAACTGCTTCGGAAAGCTTCCTTCAAATCAAGGCGTACTGTCCTTCTCTTGTTTGTCCACGCTCCAACTCCAACCAACCCGAGTAAGTGAAACTCTTTCCGTCGCCAAACAAAGCCCTCAAACATCGCATTCGCATCGCAATCTTTCTCGAGTGGGCCTGTTTCGGTCAAGGGTAACAACGAGGTTCGATTGGCAGCCGAAGGGAAAATGAGAAAACTTTCCACCCCTCTGCATGAGACCGGGGGGCTCAAAGGAGTTCTCTCGCCATGAGTTGCCTGCGACCGCAAAAGAAAACGCGGCTTGTGACGGGAGTGGCTACCTTTGCGGGAGGCATATTGCGACATGGGCTGAAAGAATTTGTGGCGCATGTGTGTGAGGTACCTAACATTAGCGTCACCACCTCCGGTAGCATGAAACGTGCCGAACACCGGGTCGGCTATGATTACACGCCGCTAAGGTGGCTTTTCCAACCAAACCTGAACAGTTTCTGCATACCGGCGGATGCTGAGTGGGCAGAGTGGGTGTGTACTGAATGATCCGAGACGCTGCCAACCCGACGACCGACCTTTACTTTCCACTCCGTGCTTGAGTTTGGATGAAGTTTTCCAAGGAACAAAGCTGAAACATTGCTGCGAAAGAAAAGACCTGTGGCACACATGTAGCGATGAGCGTTAGGCTTCGTCCAAACCAATTTCAAACTTCTGGCGCAATAACGGAACGGGGATAATTGAAACATTTACAGCGAAGCAATAAGCAATTTTGCGGAGAGATTTCCGAAAACCTTTCGGAATGCTGGGAATGCGTGGAACATGAGGATGATTAATTCCTTAGAGACTTTAGAGGATTTCAGATACTTTTTCTGGACTTTTATTGTAACAGGACATGTAAGATGACTAGGCTAGGCGCTAATCTTTGATAAGATCACACCTTTCAACAATAACCAGTCGCTTAAACACAGAAACATAATAACACAAATTTCTTCTAAACAAACAGCAAACTTTTTAAAAGATATTAACTCTGTTGCAACTGAACTCGGTTAGTTTAAAAACATTCTAATGATTCCCACAGCCATAATAATTGACTAATAAAAGATAAAACTAATTAATTGATGATTAAAGCTAAATTAATCTAGGTTTATTGTGCTTTTCATCTGATGTATATGGTCATCTGAACTTGTCAACTTAAGTTCATGTAGTGTCAAGGTTCGAAGTAACGTCTTTCGCTTAGCAAACGATCAATCGGCGACGGGTTACGGATGATCTACGGACGAGGTTAATATTAAACATAGGGCACTCAACAAATGATCCCCAATATACCACCAATCTTGATTCCTTACATTTCTGTGATTTACAACTTTATTTCCCATTTTTATTATGTTATTTCCTCTGTAAGATTCCGTAATTAACAGTCCATGTAGTGAGAAGTCAAACCAAATGAATATCAACATGAAAGCGATGGAAGCATTGTTTCTTAAATATAGGCTTATTCTCGTTCGCCTGATGACTTGGCCGACTCTCGTTCTGCTCTTGGACGACACACAAAGCCCGATGCAACAGTACGTACTGGCCGGCCGCACAGCACTCTGACCGCCCTTTCCGATTTTCCCGAACCGCATTCCAAATGTGCTGACTCCGGGCCAGTTCAGTCCGAATAAAGCCGACACAGGGTACCCACGGATGACGGGTCCGAAAGGATGGTTTATTTTCTTTCGGAAGCATTTTGTCTCGGAGCTCCTTGAAAGACCGTAAAGCGCAACGAAACAAAGCGCCGAATGTAACAAGCTACGGGCTCCGGAAAATGCGGGAATTTTGAATCCAGGAAAAGGAAACCGAATTCGAATGAATTACCCGGTCTGCACCGGCACCGCCACAGAAACCGGCGCGGTAGCCGTGGTGAGTGATTTACATACGTGTTGCCGGATCACATTGCGAGAAAAATGTCCTCCATTTTCCGGCTGTGTCCGCGGGCAAAAGCTCAGCCCCAAGATTGTTGCATAATTTTCAAATGTTTCTTTCTCGGCTGACAGCCGGGACACGCTGACGTTGAGCGGTTTCGCCGCATACACGTTTGGCCATTTCGCATTTTGGAAAACGTAAGACTAATTTTAATGGAATCCATGTTAGAAGAGACAACCAGAGATGCCGGAGTTCTGAGTTACCAATATGTAAAGAATAAAATAAAACAATAGATAATATAGATATTTTTTGAGTTTACTTTTCATTTGTACTACTTTGGCCAAAAAGTAACCGGAACTGGTTGTCTTCGGTTATCGGAGAATCAAAAAATTTGTTTCGAGTTACAACCGAATTCCCGAATTTTTTTGGTTCCACTAGTAAATTGGGGGTTGTTAGCAAAACTGACTTCCTTATGATGGGTACTCGTCTGCTGTCGACAAAATCAACTTTGAGACATTTTCGCGTACCACGTGGGAACCAGGACCAAATTCGACCGAATACTTTGTCATTCGTCCTTTTTGCGTACCCCAGGCCTACACAGCGTGTCGCATCAAGTGGCTAGAGTAGAGTTGATATTTCTGGACCCGGAAATGACAGACGAAACGTGTCGCTAGCGAGACACATCTTGAGAATGGGCCGACGTTGAAAAGTAATCAACTTCTAGCCTTCCAGCGATAGGGCGAGCGCAGAAAAGAAAGGGCGCGCGGAACCGGAAACAAAAAAAACCGCCAAACTCTTCCGGCCACCAAATGAACTGGCAATAAAGCAGACGGAATTGGGTTCGTTTATTTTTTCTGAATCGTCCGGACCGAACCAAAACAGTGTCCTTTTCGGGTCGTTCGGTCTCCCGCCTGTTGGCTAGTTAATTGTGCCCACACCCGTGCCCGTGCCCGGAAGGACAGCAACACGCGGCAACATAAAAGTGGCGTAAGTACATAAATAAAATTAAATAACAATTTCGCAGGCGGTCCTGTGCGGTGCGACCGGGACATAATGGGGAGCAAAAACGGCCAGCCAAAAGCAAGAAGAAGAAAGCCAACAGGAATGCATCAAGAAAAAGTGGGAAAAGAAAACAATATTCCTTGCGATTCTCGCTGCGATGTCGCATACTCCTTCCGAGTGGCTCGAGCCACGCCGGCCAAAAGTGCCCAAAATCAGTGTGTGTGTGTGTGTGTATGTGTGTGTGTGTGACTGTAACCGGTGTGGCATGTGGCCAGCTCGTAAGGTTTATTATTCCCCTCGCACGTTCGCTCTCTCTCGCGCTGTGTCCCGCGCCAGGAACGGAGACGTACTATTCATTTTCTCATAATTCCCTTACATTTATGAGCCATCATGATCGGAATGACATTTTTTCCTCACTCGCGTCCACCTCGGGGGGCAGCGGGTGGGTCCTTACCCGGCAACCGGCCCCCGGGTCGCCCACGACGTGTCCGTTGAGTCGTTAGCGAAATTGATCCCAAAACTCGAGCATTATGGCGGCCCGGAATGGGGCGCCTTTTATGTTTCATTTTTCGCCAAGAGTCTAATAAAATCTAATTTGATGAATCGACACGTTCTCCAGCCGCCCCCTCCCCCCACCGGTGACGGTGATGATGGCCGCGTTTAGTGGTGGCGCCCGTTCGCAGGCGGCAAACACTGCTTCGCTCCGCTGGTGCCGAGCGTGGACGTTACCAACGTAACGACCGGGGCGCGTCTCATAAAATGTCGTCGCTGTAGAACCCGCTGAGGACGCGTGTTGTTGGGGGCCACCGGTCCCGCCAAAAATCTGTGCCCCGGTCCGTGATTTCGTGTGGCCGCGTCGGGCCCGAGCAGGGTTCCCCACGTAAAACCGGTGTCAGGTTTCCAGGCCGCATGGAAGGTCCTTGCTGCCTGCCTTGCTGTTCCGCGGGCTCGTATGGCGCCCGGAGAAATCTTCAAATGTCGCACCCAGCCAGGGCCAGGCGAAAAGAAACAAAACCAACCGTGTGTGTTGCTTCTTTCTATTGCTCCCTCGCGAAACAATTGGCGTCAATTATTTACACGAGTCTCTCGTTAATTCTGGTGCACGATTTCCGTGGATGCGCTTGCCGTCGACTTTCGCAACGGAAGACACCATCAAAGAGTGTGCTGCCTTTGTGTCGTTCCGGTTCCGTTGTTTGGGAGGTACCCTCGGTGCCGGTGACTCGGTAGCGAAGGTCTAGATGCTCAAATGAAACCTGTTTTATGTCGTTAACGATCGCAGCAGCCCTTGGCGCAGAGCGGTGAGCGCGACGGCTCCTCGTTTGAAGTGGCTTTTAATGTGCTCTGCGCTCTGGGGCTCTCTGCAGGACAGCGGAGTCTGTGGCTAACAGACATTAGTGTATGTGCACAGAATGTTGTCCTGTATTTGTGCACTACCCTTGAAATGTAAATGTACCAATTGCTCGGTCGCCAAGGGGACTAGGGTCCGTGACCAAGCACTCCATTAGGCCCACCACTCGGAGAGGTTAACCGAAAGCCTCTTAATCATAATTCAATACGCGCCACGTACGCCCGTGTCTGGACTGGAGCCATAGTCCTGCACCGGTAATCGGATTAGGCATCACTAATCTACCGAGACAAGAGTGTGGCTTTCCCTCGGTTGAGTCACTCGATGCACCTTCGACTACTGGACGAGCACACCACTCTGCCGAGCTGGAACCGAGCTGGTTGGGCGTGAAAAATACTCACAATTTTTGTCGGGATAAATGGATTATCTCGTACAACCGGACAACGTTGCCGGCTTTAAGACAAAAATCTGTTTTTATCGGTGGCGAGTTTGCTCGGGGAAACCTAATGGGCTCTGGGGGTGTTACCGAACCGGATGGGTGAGAACCTCGACAAATAAAACTCCAATCAAAAGCAGCTTAAATCGGACCGTAAGCCGCTTTGCTATAGGAAATTTGAGAGTTTTTTGGGGGATTTTTTTACGCCTATACGCCTACGAAGTTTTTGCGTTTCGCATATTTACTGCCAAAAGTAAGGTTACGTTTGAGGTTATTGATAAAAATCCAATTTTATGCCGTCTAATGACCAAGATGCTTTAAAATGCTTTCTGTCGACATGAAAGAGTAAGCGCAATGAAATGGAGAACTTTAAGCGAATCCTATTTCCACGTCTATGTTATTTTAATGAAAAGCTTTCGGAAGAAACTATTTCCGTGTTGTGAAAATCTTTCGGTCGGATCTATCCAATTTGTTAGATAAAATCCCGTCCAGGAGATACGGCCACTTGGGCAACTGTTTCTTCCACTTATCGCGATGTCGTCCAGACATTAGCATTGGTTGGTCATCCACCAGCTTATGAAGGCAGGTGGGCATGGTTCGTAATTACCACTCAACTTCATATTTTTGCACCCACGTTCCGCACGAGTCGCTCACGACCGAACAGAAAAACTTTCCAGCCCCACCGATGGAGGCGCCTTGTCTCTGACAGCAACGGGTGAACGGGGTCAAAAGAACATCAACCAGCACACCCGATCGCGTCCGCGGAGTGAAAAGCGTACTCCAGTATTGATGAAAAACATTTTGCTTTCCACCAACAACTGCGGAATCGTAATTTTGTAGGAGAAAGAAAGTTTCCCAATCTCCAACCGTTGAATGTTTTACCTTCCAACCGAACCATAACGTTCCGGAACGAGCAGTTCTGTGATGTAAAAGTAAGATTCGTCCTTTAGTATGACCCACCCCCTAGAAGATGCTCGGTCGCCCTGCTCGTGCTGATCCGACCGGTTCTCGATTGTGGCTGAGGAAATCTTTTTCACAAATTGAAATCCGGTTCGCTCTCGGAGGTGGGCCGGAGAACGAGAGAGATCAAATCGCTATCTGTCGGTGCGCTGTGTGCTTTTCGCTAGATTTTTCACTTTTCCCAGCAGTGTCCCCCTCGAAGAAACAAAAGGTACCGACAGTAAGCTACGGAAGGTATACGCGTCTTGGGTTGGGTAGCGAAGTTGCGAAGTTTTCACAAACCACACAACCAACCTCATCCAGCTCTGTCTAGGGCGAACGGGAGGCCTCGATGAACGACAGCTTCGGATGTTGTCGGTGCACGGGTCCGGACTGGCGCAAATGGTGCAAAGTGTTGCTCACATCGATGATCTCCGGGTGATATCGATAATGGAAAACGGCGAAAATCTGGTGACTGATGCTCGTGGCGTCATCAGACGCAATCGAACCGAGCAGGAGACAAAAACTTCATGGACATGAGACTATAGAGAAATGATTGCAAACGGTTCTTGTCCGAATCGAATCGACAAGTACAATTTACGTACTGACCACACTTTCTTTGGAACATTGTTCCAAACCACATACCACAATGCAAACAGTATCTGGTAGATCCTCTGGTTGTCACCGAGTCGGCCAGAAAGAAGGAATTCGCCAGTTTATCTCGCACCGCACAAAGACACACAGCGTTGGAGGGTAAAATCATTAGTACGATGCCGGCGCGACAGATGGCCGAGAAGCTCTACCATCTGGCGCTTCTGGTTGACCACCGAATGAAACATTTTCGTCTAGGTTTTTCGCCAACATCTTTCGGAGTTTTTCAGACGCCACGAGACACGCAACCCTGGTGCTCGAGAGACCAGCAGGCACCGACCAAGGATTCTGAGCCAGGGCTGTCAACTTTGGACTCGGTGGCTTGGACTTCTCGGTAGCTGAAGTGATGAAAGCAACCGGTCACCGGGCCAGCAAGATGCCGAACGTCTTAAAACCGGATCCGGGGCGCCGAAACCGAACAGAAAACTTTCATTTCCTGTGCACGGCCAAGTGGCAAGTGTTTGGAATGAACTTTGGGATCGTTTTCAGCAGTTTTACCCCAATTGCAGTGCACTCTCGCCGTTTCGGGATGGCGCGTTAACTGTATCTGACAATTAGTGGCACCACCGGGCGAGGCTTGAGAGCTGAGCGCCTCGAAGTTTGCTACTGATTGACCGTTATCGTTTAAGTTGGTGAGATGAGATTTGCCTCCGAAACCAACGAAACCGTATCCGAGTGGCGCAGGAGACCAACCGAAAGGACTTTAGCGTGAAGTGAAAAGTAATTAATAACTTTACTCACGCTTGCGAAACGGATACTTTTGACAATGTTGCAAACCGATCGGCCATCGTTTGCCAAGGGATTTTGGGACCACTAATGAATTATAATTTCCGTTATGGCATGTTTTACCTGAAGCTACAATGTAGGATTTTGTACATTATAAAAAACTTTTCATTTATTTCAATACATTCTTCGATGTTGTCAATCCTCTGAATCCTCTTCTTAACCAGCAATTATGTTTTTATCTCTAATTTGATGAGTAATTTCGGTGAAAATAAAAATTAGCAGACCGTCAATCAGTAAAATGAAGCAGAAAGCATTAGCGGAGACATTTGGACCCCGGCTCTTGCTGGCAGATAATCATCGCAGTGTGATTTGCATTGCAATTACGAGCCCTTCAAGATGGGAAGCAAGATATCCGCACCGTACCGTCGGGAGCAGTGGCGTCGACGGGGAGTAGCTTGTCTGTTGCTTCTCTCTGGGAGCAAATTGAGCAAGCGTGAACCTTTCTGCTATCATTCACGTGCTGCAAAACAGGCTCCAAGCTCCTGCAGCCTGACGCCGGAAGCGCCCGGACTTTAATCGTGTTACTGTGCTACACCATTTCTTCTGCATGCCATTCTGTCTATGCTCGCCCTCTAGACCTAGAACATAGCATAATAGAGGGCGGCGGGAGCAGAAAAAAGGCCCCGGAGCGACAAGGGCTGCTTTTGTGCCGATTACTCAGTAAGCGATTTGTCAGATTAGCGCCACCGGAGGGCTACTTACTTCATTGCTGCATTTATGCGATGCACTTCCGTTGCCCAGCCGTTGGGTTGATGGTGATGGCCCGATGCTCGACGTTATCTGCGCCGTTCCAGGCTTCGTCACCCGGGCAGTAGCGCCACGTGGCGAGAGACCTATCTGGGGTGCTGGCTGCCGCTGCTACTGTTGTCGCTGACACTGGCACTCTAGATTACTTGTATTATTTTATTCACTCTTCTCACACACTGACCGACACTGATGCGAATAAAATAAGCAAACAATATTATTTTGCTACTCACGATCGCGATCCAAACTGATCGTTTTATTGTAACGCTTCACTTCCTGTTAGATTAGAACCATGCTCATGAGCTCACGAGTATCACAAAATGCACACAATTGAAGCTTTCATGCACTCTTGGAATTTTCATAAAAACTTTGCCACCTTCACTAAAATCACGAAACATTTCCCACACGACCTGATATACGTAGCCACCGTTTAGCAGCAATGTTCTCATACAAGATTCAATAATTAAAGGCTAAAATCGAGAGCCAAAATGCGCAAACCGAATATGATGCGATACGAAAAGTCAAAGCAAACAAGCAAAGCGGCAAAACGGGGAAACGAACAAATGAACGGCTGTGAAATACCAAAATAAATTCACTGCCGCACGATAAATCCACTCCGAATGGTGGCGAGCAACGAGTGCATAAAAATGTCTTAATTGGCATTGGCCTATCGGCATGTAAGCCGACCGGCCGATGATGAATCACGCCAACGGTGAAAGGCGGTTGCTGTGCGCCAGGGGTCCTGCCGGTGGGTCTGGGTCCCAGATTATTATCAATCTCGGTTTCGGAAATAGAATCAAAACACCAAACCTACCACTGCGGCCTCCTCACTGCGGCCGGGGTGTTGTTGGCTGTGTAAAAGAAATGCAGACTCACGGCGATGGGGCACCGGGGGGAGAGGGCAGGGCAAGGTAATACAAAATTCAGCTGACCAATCAGTTTTCCCTTTCCGTGCAAGTCAGTGGCAATGGGCGAGCTGCGGCCAGTGAGCAGATCCTGATGGGATCCGGAAATTCTCATCGTTTTTCTCGGCTCTAATTAATTTTCCACCACACACACACACACACACACACACACTCCACTGCTGCACTACTACTTATCCCGCCCCCGGCACCAAAAAGCCGGCCACATTTCGGGGATCGACCCCGGCGGATTATAAGACGGAAGCGAAAGCCGATAATGATCCACCGGCGGCCGAGCCAGTAACGTCCCGTCCCGGCCGAACTACGTTTTCGTAACGGCACGTTCGTGATTTTGGTACTCTCTCTCTTTTTTTTCTTCCTCTTTTGTTTGGTGGGCTTATAATTTCACCGCCACTATAATTCCGTGCACACGGGACAGGGAAGTACTCAGCCAGTCAGCCTTCCGGGCTAGCCATCGACAAATCGTTTTCTTCAAGCCCCACGGACATTCGGCGAGTGCCAATTTAGCGTCCATCGTAAGAACTGGATAAGAGTTCCTTTTTTTCCCGTGATGTCGGGCCCACGGTGGGTGGAGCTCCCCGTTCTGAGCGGTGGCATCGATTTCCCTACTCGGCTTTTTGATATCCATTTCCCGCCGAGTTCGGTGAGCCAGACCTCGTACCGATTCTATGTTGCCACCGGTACGTTGCTGTGGTTGTTGTTGGTTAGTAAAGCGTCCCCCCAAACCGGAGGAAGCGCATCGGGAGGGACGAATGCACGCCAAACTGGCGGCGCCGCACCGCGAGACAGCTCGACAGGACTTCCGGGTGTGGGCACGCCAACCGGGGCTCGACCGGGGCAACGTCGCGCATCAGGCTAACGGATTCGGATTTCTCCTAAAGCGGAAGTACCGTGGTCACCGCACACACACCACGACACATGCACACACACACACAGCCTGAGGAAGAGGCCCACTAATCCAACACACTGACGGGCGACTAATGGCATAGAATCGCATTCGCGCACGCTCCACGTGTTTCCGTCAGTCAAATTTCACTTTTCCGTCTCAGTACCATGCCCACCCACTGGTGGGGCGGTGGTACGGGCGAGTGCTTGCCGGTATGTCGTCTCTTAAGGACCTCCGGCACAGACAGTCGTCGATGAAATCGCACGGCGGACAGGGCGGCGGACAGGGCGGCGGGCGGATTTGTTTGAGTTTGTCTATCACCCAGCCATTGTTGCCCGAGCTGTTTGTTATGCACCCACCTAAGTGCACCCGAACGCGGGAACCGTAATTTCGGAACGAATCGGAACGGTCGGATCGAACCGGCAACGACGAATACACGCAACGCAAACCTGCCCAGTCAACGGTTCGCGTGAAACTGAATTTCGTGTGGCGCTCAGCCGGCTCAGTGCCGGCTCCAACGGAAATCTGTGAGAGCCGCACACCCCACTGGGAGAGTGAGAATTTGGGGGGGGCCTTGGGTGAACGGCACAGCTATCGGTGCCCCCCTTCTCGCTATCTCTCTCGCGCTCGTAAGCGCAACCGAAGCCGGCATGCGTAACCTAGCAACCGCGTGGGGCCAATGTTTATATTTTTGAATCGGTCTCTCATCGCGTGAGATCCATTGAAAGCGCTCACCGGTGATGCTGTGACTTGATAGTTGGTGTAGTTAGTAGTTAGTGTAGTTTTGGCGCACGCTGCGAGGTCAAGTGCAGCGTTGAGATCACATACATAGACGAATGCGGAATGCGAACAAAAAAACTATATTAAGGCAATTAGATTGATTAATTTACGTTTCAGAACCGGCAACTGACCGCTTGCGAATTGAATGAGTGATAATCAAATATCATAAAAATTGATAACGATTTTATTTAATTTAAAAAAATAGAGATGCGATTCAGAAACCCATCAGATGCACTTGATAGTGGTTTGGATAAAAAATGCCATCATAAAATCTCAATGCAAAAGTTGTGCACAAAAACATCAAGGTAGGAACTTCATATGGTGATAAGACCTTGCACTGGGTCTGTGTCAGTTCAATTGAAAAACTATGGAATGCAACTAATCAAAACGGTTTCAGCAGCATTCCATTCAAACGTCTCTTTCAAATTGTTTCCCAAACTCATCTACAAATATGCAGTGTCATTGTTTTATATAACTTTAGATTAGATGAAAAGATTAGCTAATTATTTGATTCCATTGCGACAAAATTTTTCACCTCGGTTGCTTCCCTAGCGTCCCGATTTCCGAATCGGAATTCGGCCTTCCCAAAATCGCGCACTGTGTAATATTGTCAAACAATTCATTAAATTTTATGCTGTTTGCTTCTTATGTTGAAGTTCAGGTCGCACCATCTGCGTCTGACTAAACAGCGACCGATCTTCTGATTTATCATTGCACCGTTTCGTGGTAAAGTTTGCCACGGAACGGCGGGGATGGATAATTACTGCCCGGCACCATGACCGTGGGGTGTTGGCCAGAAATTACCTGCCATTTATACACCATCCTTTAGCCTTCTCCCAACACCCAAGCGCGGGCTCCGGCTCGAGGCGCTTGTCCCTTGCTGGCGGCTCCATTTCATCGACCGGCTCAAGTTACCACGCCGCCGATGGTGCGATGCTCCAAAGCCGCTAAGTTCGTTTACACTTCGCACAGTGCCGGGGTCTTCTGCCAACCCCCGGTCTGCGCCACCCCCAGTCCACGGGCTCAGCGTGGGGCGAATGAACTTTCCGTGCAGCTGCTGCTCTGTGGCTGGAAAACTCGCTGCGTACGAAAGGCAAACAAACCGACGGCGACACCGTAGCACGCAGCCACCGCCGCCCGGAAGCATGTGCATCGACCGCAGGCCGGTAAAGTGCTACGGCTCCTGCCATGTCTGTGGCCAACCATAAACACCCACCCAGCGCGGCGAGCCACCCAAAAGTGCAACCAACAGGGCCGACCCGGAAAAGTGAGCAGACAACTGAAATATAAAATTACACTCTGTTGGCATGGTCAGCCGAACGGTCCGGCCTTGGCCCGGGCAGCTTAACGGGCAGTAAGAAGGATCGGATGACATCGGATGGTCTGGGCCGGGTCAGTCGTCATCGTCGCAATTGTGTTGCTGTTCTCTCCGCGATGGCCACGGATGGCGATTGTGGCCTCGACCTTCTTTCTCGCCTCGGCACGGGTTTTTCGCCAATTTCAGGATTTTTTCTTGTCTTAAGGGAAAGGGAGCGAACAAAACAAACCAAAAAAAAAACACCGCTCGAGAGCGATCGGCTCTCTCTGGAAACCGAATGTTCCGATCCTTCCCGTTCCGTTGCCAGATGCCGGTTGCGGGTATTTTATTATTTTATCCTCTTTACTGGCGCACTTTGCGCGCCAGGACACCGGCCCCGGTGTGGGTGGCCTTTTATGTGCCGGAGCGATCAAGTGGTGGGCAGTGATGAAGCCACTCAACCAACCCGATCCGGGCGTGCCGTCAAATCCGTATGCAACCGGCCCATCGGGCGGCATGGTGTGCATCGGGGGGCGGTGAGCTGGCCGGGTGAAAAACAAGGAAAAACCAGCCCACCGGGGGCCGCCACCGCCACGGCACATGAAAGTTGTAATGGGCAGTTTGAGCAATACAAAGCGACAATCGTAAAACTGTAACTTTACGCCCAGCCCCGTAGCACCCCGTAGCGCTGAGCGGTGAACGGAAAGCGGATTTTCTTTCACGAAAATCCTCCCTTTTTTGGGCGCACGAAAACCTACCTCTCTTTAATTGCTATGGCCGGCGGGCCGGTTTGAACCTGTACAGTGATTTTCATCGCTGAATGTAACAAAACGTAACGACTCCATTACAGCGGAGATGTTCCTCGTAAAAGCGAAACGAAATCGCGCCAAGAACGTGTTAAATAGGTCATTTTAAAGGGAGAAATGTATTCGCTTCGTTGTTACTGCCTTGAAAAAATGTTAAATACTTTTACAATCAATATGCACAAAGAGAATTGCTATATTTAATTAATAGGATGAATTGAATAATCAATGTAAAAAGTAACGTACAATGTTGAATAAGTAAATGTATGGGAAAGAAAAAGACGAAATGTATGAAAACAGAGAAAATTTACTACTCACAAATTTATTAATTGTTTAAACTCATCTTATCTGTTTAACTCATCTTTGGTTATTTATCTATTTATTTTATTTTATTAAATTTAGTTTAAAAATTAAAAATATTATTGGTTATTGGTTGAATATTGTTGAAAAAAATGCTGTAAACACTTCCAAGTACTTCGGGCAGCACGACGGTGAAATTATGATGAATTAAATACCAAATTCCCTTTATGAGTTGCAAACAGTTCAAAAGAATGTGAAACAGAAGCACCGCCAAAGACTTCAAAGGCACTTCGTAGACGAGATTATTGCGTCGAAGGCCACGAGAATCCTCGCTTGCAAGCGGCGTATTAATAAAATGCCCGCATCGAACTCCCACATGATGTTGAAGCACACCAAAGTTCCCAGAATTACATGGTGGAAAGTTAAAATTCTCATCACATTAAAGTGAAAACCACTTCAATCGCTGGCGGGACGATTGGCATGTTCGGTGTGTGAAATTATTTTCCCGAAAATGCTACTCTCTCCCAGCAGTCGTTCGAAACGGCACGATGCATTACTCCACACGCACACCGAGCCTGGGCTCAGTAAACTGGCGCCCAATAATGGTCAGCGCACAGGATAACCCTCTGCCCTTCAGGCCACGGGATGTTGCACATGCTGCATCAAACCCGGCCCACGCCACAGGAGTCCAGCAAAATCAGCATCAGTTATGCTGCGTCCTGAGTTTGGGATCTGATTTTCAGATTCCGAACGCGATTTAAACGGTCGGAAAATGGCGTTCGCAATCACTGGGACGACCACCGGAGGGACAGTTCACTTTTATGTTTCCTGCGCAGCCCACCCACCGACCACTAACTGTGACCTTCGGCCCGCCGGTTGGCGGTCTGCCACAAAACGGAGTGACACTTGGGCCGACGTTCCGCAGACGAGCTCCATTACTTGCGGTTCGGTGTCACCCGGACTCGACATAATTTGACAAAGGCAGCATAAGTGCAATGGTAGGGGTTTCGATCCACCGACGGGTGTCCTTTATCTCGGGCAAGCAAAGTTGCTCAGCACGTGGACGTGCTGAAAGGTGGCCCACTCCGTGTCCTTTCTGCTCACTCAATCCAATTTCGAAGCCAAACATGAGCAGTGCGGACCACGGGAAGTGGAAGAAATTCTTTTTCTGGTGCGGCAACATAGTTCCCCTTAGCTTCGCACGGGTCTGTCATGCCGTCACCCGTTGAACCATGCATGTAATCGAATCCGTTCCCGAGCCCCGTTTCCGACGGGTCGGAACTTTGGGTCGGATGCATCGGTAGAGACAGAACAATTCCCGTCGCCGAGCGCGGAAGGCTGTGTGTACAATAAAATCTATTGCATAACCTAATGCATCCTTATTGGGTTTTCCTGCAGGACGTCCGATACGGATCCGGTGCGGCAAACTGTTTTCATTTCATTCCGCTGCACCGATGTTTTTCTTTTTCGCACGAAAGCGAGTGCTCCGAACCGTGGCGTGGCACGTGCAAGGTGAGTGTGTTCCGGTCAGCTCACGTGTGAAATTAGGCCGCCGAAGGAAGTGGGCGATCGATTTCTTCTTGCGATTGACGAAAAGACTCAGCCGGGTCGAAGGAAACAGATGGCAGACATTAGCAACCGAAAGTATTTGGATAGAGTTTTGTTTTAATTTTTTCTATCAATTTATTTAACTTTACAACTGGTCTGAAAAAATAGTGTAAATATTGCTAATGAGGTATGTATCACCGTATTAGTCAATTGCAATGCAAATTGCAATATTGGGCACTCATCTAAATCTAAATCTCATCTCATCTGTCTAAATCAATCAAATATCAAACGACATGCAGTGAACACATTAACATATTCATAAACCACCATCATCGCCAAAGGAGTCGAATATTCGAATGGTCAAATATTGCCTTTGTGGGGCAACGTTTTGAACAATCAGACTATAATTAAAAGGAAGCGGGCGGCCTTGGATTAGATCGATGACGCACCGTCGTCGAACGTCACTGAATGCTGGGCGGTGTCCGATTTACATTCCGGATCCCATTCCGGGTGCTTCCTTCCTAGTGACGGACACGTGCACGCGGCTCTGCTGCCCAGCAGAAACAGGAGAAATCCTTCGGATTTGTGTCCGAGTACAGCAACTCATCGAACAGACACATGTACCCACAGCCCGCGTCCTTCCCGTGAATTCTCCCACTCTCTGCTTACAGAAAATAACACCAACTTGCAGAAAGGTGCCACCGAGACGACACCAACCTCTGCTGCTGCTGCTGCTGGTCTACTACACGGGAATGACCCTTCGGCAGGGATGTGGTTTTCTGCTTTATCGACATGACACAGAACATTATCATCACCGTTGCACCGGGCGGGCGTTGAGTGAACGGTTCACGGACCGCAGTGTGGGAAGCCGCCCTCTTTCGGTGCTTCCTGGTCATGGGAAATGCTACGGAAGATGAGTTGGGTTTTACCAACGCACGCTGGTTCTCTCTTCGCCGTGCTCGTAATTTTCTCCTTATGTTTCCGGGCACTCGAGTGAGCTAAAAATAGTCCCGAAACGGCGGTGGCGGCGACGACGAGGAAGCTGGCAGACAAAGCGGTCTGACCGAAGACACTCTCCCGGTGTAGTGCGTGCGCCTGGTTGGAACCCCGGAGGTGCCAGTGACTGTCCGAGGTGTCCACCGTGACCGTGACTCATGGTTGGACCGTAGGCGAAGAATAAGGAACGCTCGGCACACAGGACATTCCAGGTCGATGAAGTTTTGCGCAACATTAATCCAATTTATGCGATCGGAAGGAAATGATAAATCTTCCCACTGGGAAAATTGCCGGAACGGAAAACATGTGTGCTAATTATGTACTGACGCCCCGAAGGCTGCAGCGAGCGGCGAACGGACGCCCTCTAATGCTCACGCAGGGTGGCGGGGTGGTCCGTCGGCGTCGGCGACATTCGGTCGACTATGACATCACTGAAGCTATGAAAGTGCAATAAATCTGCTTTTATTGGAGCCACATGTGCGCGTCTGTGGAGGTGGAAGCCGAAAATTATGACCCATCGTCGGGTTCCGATCGGTCGCCTCCGCTCTCGAAGGGCTGTAAGACTCCGGGCGGCTTGCTTAGATCGCCCCCTTTGGTTTCGCACGGATCAGATCGGACATGCTGCGGGCTCGAGCGGCTAATCACAGCACGCCTCGGCTAGAAAATGGTCTCGATGAGCAATCGAAGGGCGCTTTAATGGTGCACCGAATTTGCATAATGGTGAGTGTATGTCGGGGTCGTATGATAATGGGGCAACGCGTTGCATTCTTCCAGATGATGTCAAGCATGACGTTATGGGGTTTGTCACCTGGAGCCAATGTTGACACCATTCTGAACACTGTACGTCATCCTCGCTGCGCACTAGGGTAAGAATAATCTGCGTTATGATTCATTTCGTTGCTCGCGCATGAGTAACAATAAACGGAATCGCTCAAAGTTTGAACGATTCGGCGAAGGAATTCCCGCTTAAGTCTCATCACTCCATTGTGGTGCGTTAAGTTATCATCGCCTCGAAACCGGACGAAAGTCTGCAAGTGATTCACTCGATGGCATTGTTTCCCATGCTAGTCATCCTCTCGCTGGGCGCCGATTGCCGCGCACTGGGCAAGCATTCGCAAAGCATTAACCTAATTTAGGGGCCTTTCCCAGGCGCCAAACATGGTGCCCACATTTCTGGCTCCAATTTTCTGCTCGCGCCTAGCGCCGGCCGCCGGCAACGCAAACAGAACGCTTCGGAGCAGTGTGCCGTTCTGTGCGCATTTTTAATTGAAATTATTTCTAGCTCGGGCGCACCATCCCAGCTTGTCCATTTCATCATGAAGTTATGAGCTAGTCCGGTTAGTCCACCCGGCGCAGCCAGTAGACGCGGGGTTTCGGTAGCGGCGTCGGTATCGGCGAAACATAAACATTAATCGCCAACCCGAGCGTTTTACGCGCGCACTTAAACCAACAGCCGGCTCACCAACGGCTCACGGAACGATGACTGAGCTGAGCTGGCCAATTTTGCCCGTCAGATGAGGGCGGACAACGTGCAATGGGCAATCGCCATGAACACCGCCCGCAGTGGGTGGGTGGGTTTGCTATCAAACATCGAAACATTGCCCGGCCGGTGAATGGATTTCTAATTGAAAAATGTCTTGCTTCGTGCCGTGCCTGGGGCCGATCATCGTCCCCGCACGTTAGGAGCGCGAGAACGCAATCCCTTGCCACCTCGGGGAGGGGAGTTAAGAAATCACTGAAAGGTGCTGGCTCTCCGGTGCTAAACGATGGATTACTGCTTGCGTTGCCGCTGCATAGACTATTGCCCGCCTGAGGGATGTGCCCTGGGGAGTGGGACTCACTACGGTGCCTGCTTTACGCGTATCGGATCAAAGAGAATGATAACGAATGGCAGTTGGTAGCGGCGTTACGCTGACACCTCTCGGCCATAATTATGATGCACCGCTCCCGCTGTTGCGGCGCGAGCTGAAGGGATGCATGCGAAGTTTGCGGAGTGTTTTGTAATACTCCCTGTTGGGTGCAGAAAGATGCATGGTACGTGTGATTTGGCATTGGACGATCGTAAACACACGATGACTGATGACCCGTCATCCATCATCGAAGGTTTTGCAACATATTATCCAAATTATAGACTATTTCAAACCATAGCTCCTGTTAAATTGTAAATTATTCATTGAAACTAGTAGCATAATTTATATGGTCGTATTAACGCCTGTAATCGCTGACGGGCGCTACCATTTTACGTCTTACGACTGTGTTGTCAAACTTTACGTCATTCTATCACTAGGAACTTTAAAAACCGAATTCTTCAACCGCTGACCATTTCGGTGGTTGAACGTTTCCGCAGAATCGTCCTATTACTTGAGCGTTACACAAAAAAGTCGTCACGTCCGGACACTTGCCGAGTTTTCACACTTGAATCACCTAGAATCCTCCATTTACAAACATACAAAAAGGTCCAGCAATACGGAAGTAGCAATACGTCTTATAGCTGTTCGTTCAGTTCAATATAATCGGTACAGAAGCAGGTAAACTACTGCTTGCACTTGCAACCTATGCTGCTCTGCACTCACATCCACATTCTTAACAAGACAAACGGATGTGTTAGCAATTGATAAAATTCCCATCGCTTTTCTGACTGTTCATTTACATAAGGAATGGATACTGTATTCGTTCCATTCAGTCGTAATGCTGGCACTCATCGAGCAACTGTTGCCGCACGACCGAAATGCTTTGCTTTTCCTTTTTAAAGCATACCGATACGATGCTAGAGGCGTCGCATCCTTTAGAGCTATTCCGAACTCTATACCGGAAGAGAATTGTTTACAATAATGCACTAATAACAAATCATTCTCACCGGAATGAAATCAATGCCTACATTGGTTTATCACAATACTATGGTTCTGTTTGGCTTTATTTGAACTATTCCTTATTTACTTTACACATTCGCAAATGGTGCTATAAATGGTGATCCCAAAACATTTCTGTTGAGCCTATTACAACTCTGCTATTCGTTTTATTTGTTCTCTTACTAGTTATATAGAAACAAGTGTTGTACGGTCATTTTTGAAAAACCCCAACAACACCCATGCATCGCACGTAAAGCATAAAACGTCTCCTCTGCTCAGCGCTAAGGTAACAAAATGCAATTTGCATGTAAATACCTCACATACTGCAGCGTTCACCGGTCAGCGCCGGATAACGCATTCAATGATTTATTGACGTTTTGATTCAACCGTATCCACCGCCGGAACGGGTTACGTGCATTCTTTGCTATGTTCGCCCCTCGCTATCTTATGCACAATTTTATGTCCCATTCATGGCGCTTCAGCTTTCCGGCTTGCTTATTGTTTTCAGACACACCCACAAACAATCGGCTCCGTGACCATCGGTATTCGGTGTCGATTAATTTGTGTCAGAACATCGCCTGACATCATGTCTTATCGGCACCACGACCCCCACCACGTGTTTCCGTTGCGTGGCAGCGACTGCTTCATCGGGAGAGAATTATTGGACCAAGGTACGTGATAAATCGAGTTACATGTTCACGCAAAACGATGCAAAGCTTATCGCTTATCGGCGTGATGTATCATCGTTCATGTTCCTGGTTTGGTCAGGATCCGTCAGAAGCTGATTGTCAGCGCATTTGCTTGTTTTGCTTTCTGGTGTTTGGATAATATCTTCCGTTACGATGCTCTGGAAAGTGCTTTCAAAGTTCACAACCAGCTCAATTGCACCACTAAAAGGTTTTAACCGTGCTGGATGTTGTTAGGGCAGAACAGCATGTTTACACACCCAAAAGCTTTGCTGAAATCTATTTGTTTTTAATCTTCATATCATGTAACAACTGTTGTACGTCGAAGGTGAACACCAAGGTGTTGATGTTTCGAGGTTCGAACATTGGCCTAGTTGAAAGTGGTTCGCAAAGTGGTTCGTTCAATGTACTTTACTAAAGCCAATATAATGCAATCGCCACTTGGGAAACTATCTGTATCACAGGTTGGGTCATATTTTGCTGTTCAAAAATATGTTTGCATCTTGATCATTGCATTTCTTTTGTTACTATATTTCCTTACTTTAAGTTACGAATAAACAAACATTTGCTGGTTTTTGCTATCATTCTATTTTCCGATACCAACAGCATACGAATGCAAATCGCATTCGATCGATTCGTCGATGATGATGTGTCTACCGCCCGACGGTAAATGGCAAAAGTTTTCTACGAATCTTTGCCAACGACCGATTTATGTTGATTTATTTGAAACTGATTGTTTTGAATGTACGGCTCTACGTCTCGCTCATAGCCTACTGTAATCCTGCAAGATGAATGGCGAGCAGAGCGCGCCGTTAAAAATAAGTCCACGCGGCACAGCATAATATGATCATTTTTGTTGCCCGCATGTAACCTTCAGAATGATTTTTTGAGTTTACGAACCATGGGGAGAAGAATATATGTGGCAAGTGGAGCAAGTGGAACGCCAACTTCAACATTCAGGATTGCTTTTGTTTCTGTACGCCAGACACGGGAACCTAAACAAGTGTGCGCTTTGAAAAGTATTCAACTTCTTTCTCGCCGAAAGTTTCTCGTTCAATAAGTCCACCAAGTCACGTACGAGGCTGTGTCAGCTGTTTATGTTTAGTTTACTTTCAATAACATCCCAAAAATATGTACCGGAAAAAGATGTACGAAAAAGAATGTTAAAAAACAGATTGGGACTTAAATCTGATGTTGTAAAACTTGAAAGAAAAGTCTCAAATTTGTCTGTTCTTTGCTTCGTTGGGGTGTGTTGGGTTCTAATTGAAAAGATGTCCCCCAACCTAGGAGAATAAAGCAATAATGCAATATGTTTATCCTGATTTATTACACACACTTTTTGTGTTCTTTGAGGTTGCTGTCATGCGCCAAAAATAAAACCCACGACAAACTTGGGTAGCTCAAGACCCAAATCGGATGCGGACATGTGTTTTTTTCTCTTCCGCTCACTGATTGCATTCATGTCTAAACAGCACGTTTTATGCTCCATAAGCCAATAATGGCACAGTCGGTCTTTTATATGCACTCACCCGTTCTAGAGCGCAACAAAAATATGCTCTACCGGCCGTGCGTTACTACTGAAAAGGAACGAAAGGAAGCGTACGCGGTACGGCAGTGCCCTTTAGGTCCGTGTTCCGTATCCGTATCTCTCCCTTTCTCTGCAACGCGCCATTATGAGATGTAAAATATTGCACTCGAGTTTGATAATCAAGTCCGTCCACGTACGAACTGGTTGATGCGACGACAATATACCGACATCAGCTGGTTCGAAGATGGGCACACCCACGGCGCGGGGATGTTGGGCACTCGGTTATGCAATTGCCCACGCTGCAATCCGCCATCGGTGGAAGCTACACCAATGGTACGGTTGAGTTCCCGAATGCAAAACGGTAAACCCAACACATAAAACTAAAAATAACCACACACACACACATCATTCCCTAGTACTTGTGGTCGGACATCGTTGACCCTGTTCTTAGTCGACCTTTGTAGGCAATAAGTCAAAAGCCACCGAATAATTTATGATCTTCTCCAAAGCACGGGAAGCACGCTGTTTTTCTTCGGCCGTCAATCTCTAGTCGGACACACGATCGGTGGCAGAAAGATGGATCCTTACGCTTGTTCCAACAAATGCTAACCATTAGTGGCATGTCCAGTGTGCCGTGTGTCTGCAGCATGCCCGCGTGATAACGAGCATGCCAGCGGCCTGCAACTGGGCTGCTGGTTTGCTCGGTTTTTGATATCGGAAACCGGCGCCATCGGATGTGAATTTCAAATTCGATGAATGCCAATTACCACTGCCACGTTTGATCATTCTCCCGTGCCCAAGTGCGGCTACCGGGTGCCTTCTCGTGTTTCATGTCCGAAAACGAAAGTAGTTCTTGGGGCGCTGGAGCCCCTCATCATGACGGATCAATGCTCCGGCGAGTGGTGTCATGTTGCAGGCCAATTGACGCTTGGCAGGCCAACTATTTGATGAAGGATGAGCTTGGCCGGGTAATTCAATCAAAACGGGCCCGGCCTTCAAGCTTGTAATATGGCGATCACCTCAGAGTGGTACCAAAGCTTCGAGCACCCCTTCGACGGCTGCACCGGAGCAAACTGGTAAGAGTGGCAATTAAATTAAGCTATTTGTTTTGAGATGACTGTTCGTGACCTGGGGCTGTAACTCGAACGACATATCGGAGATCGGCGGAGATTCTAGGAGCTCCCAGGTTGCACCAGGTGCACCACTGCAGAACCAGGCCAGACCGCTGCGCTTCAAGAATACCTAATGAAGGACCATGTGGTGAAGGATCTTTTACTTTTCAAGTAAATGGCACCAATTCGGAGCAGAGAGTGTTTGTTGAGATTTGTGGGATTTTTGTTCAGGATTTATATTCCAAAATGAAGCTAGATAATGTGTTACAATTCTACAGGCTCGTGATTGAGCATCACTGTTACACACTTACTTTGTCATACGTTAGAATTATACGAAATTGTTCGTTTGTTGGCCATCGTCGAACTCAATGGTCACCAAATATATGAAAAATTGACAAATAAAGAAGAAACTCCAATAAATAATTATATTGGGCAACCGTTAAAATAAAATTCGTTTGTGACTTCAACAACAATTTTACCATTATTAATATATTAATTCATTTTCGATATGCCTTTTTTCGCTTTGGTTATGTCAGCTACAAAAGTTACGAATTTTACCTGAGCGAAATTGGGTGAACCAACCTTTCCTGAGCCAACTACGTCACGAGTGACGTTTGTTTCTGCCTGCCGCTTCGGTGTTTTCATCGGTGACGTAGCCAGCAGGGGAAAACGGTTTCCGAGCAACACGCACACTACCGTACACATTTCTCCCCTACTTTAAGTTAAAGCTCTCTCCTGTGATCACAGTGCCACTTGAGTACCGCGTGGAAAACCCGCTGAACTAAACGTGAACCCGAAAGTGAACCGCGAAGTGAACACTATTTCCCCATTTCTCTTCGCAGATCTGCAGTCCTCCCTGCGGCCGTAAGGCTGCACCAGTTGTCGGGCGAGGCGTAGGGCGAGTTTAGTTGTCGTTCAGCAACAGACCAACATGGACCGTGTACCACAGGAACGCGCCCATCGGGCGACGAAGTATCTGCGAGCTCCCGGAGCGAGTCCCTTGCGGTTCCGGTTCCAGTCTGCGGTTATTGATTTCCTAATCGAATGCCCGTCCAAACGTGAGGTGCTGCTGCTGGTGAGAATGTGCGCAATATTGTGACACCTTTTTTGTGACACGGACGGAGGGAAGGACCAGCCCCGGAAACACCTTAGGGGGGGGGGGCGACGAGCAACTTTACAGCCGACTCGGCCGTGCGATAACGTGCGAGGTCCTGCGTAAAGTAGCAATCTAAATTCTCTCTTATGTCCAAAGCTGTGCTGGCGAAAAATGGGAAAACTATGTAGGCGAAACGTATGCAATCGAAGCAAAAAAAAGCCCCTCAAACGAAGTAAACGAACGTGCGAGTGAGGTGTGGTGTGTCTTTACTGAGCCAAGCCGTGGCCAAACCTCGAGAGGGGACAAGAGTGAACGAGAGACCCTCTTCGTTCCATTAGCTCCTTCCATGCGACACACAACATTTTCCGCAGCATCTTTCGGCATGTTTGTTTTCCATTCCTCGCTCTCTCTCTCTCTTGATGCGGATGTTTTAAACACGGTCCGTGACTTCGGTGTTCGTGTTTATTATTTATGATTTTTACGGTCATTTGAGATTAAACACCCATGCAACGTTATGGGCCTCACACCCTCCGAGTGTGGCTCGCCCAGTCGCGGTGCCGGCTTCTCGCATTTGACGGCTGGAAAATGGGACCCAACCCACCGCCCAGTTTGTCACCGGAACTGGGCCGTCAGTGGAATGACGAACCAACGGCTGGTGATACTTTCGTCACAGTTTTTTGATACGTAAACCGTCCGGAACGGCAGTTTGCAGTGGCAAAAGTAGGGGACCCGGGGGCGCCCAGAGCTGGATCTGGAAGCTGTTGGGCAGCTAGAGTGCCTTTAGCAGCCATTCATGTGGTTGTGGTGCCATTTATCGGCCACTGACGACTGCGAGAGCGGTAGAAAGAAAGCTTTTTCGTCTTGTTCCTGTTGCTGAAGGACCCTGTTTGGAGGAACGAACAGAGAAGATAACGCTACCCAATAGACACGCAAACATTTAGCTGCCGCTATTGTGTGCCCGGTCTCCGAGAGGAGGATGAGCGCTGCAGAAGGACGCTAACGGCGCCGTTTACACCACCGACTGATACGAATCAACGCGGTAGTCATCGGCCTTCTAGGCTGCCTAACCGCAGGGCCATTACAGGTGCGAGTGGCTGCGTGCTGCGCTTTGCGATGGAGGCGCATGGTCGTCGGTGGCGGGGTCGGAGACCGCTGTGGCATCGCACCACTTACCGCTGAACGCAACAGTGCCGAGGGGACAAAAGAAAACAGACAAACGTTGGGAGATACATCGTTTAACAGCCACCCCCGGGGTGACTATTGTGGCGCTTGCTTCGTGAGTTTAGTATGCAAATTGGTATAACCGAGCTTTCCTTTTACGTTGATTGGAAGCATACTGCGCGGCCAGCGCGCACTATGTGGTGCGCAGTTGCGCTCTACTCTGTCGCGTGCTACTATTGGGACCATCCCCCAAGGTCGCTCCTGCAATATGCTACCCAACTTCTGCTCAGCAGTCTGGCAGTCATATTTTGCGCTGTTTATGATACGCTTGCGAGACATGCTCGATCAGAACACGAGCTTACCACGGACGATGGTGTCAGCGCTGTCTTTTAGTCATAGCGTTCTTGCATTCCTGTACGATATGGACAACACCCGACCATTCTTCAAAGTCATTGGTTATTCAAGGATCCTTACTAGTTTTAAGCTAAAGCCACCTTAGCCGAACATGCAGTTGATGCGTTTGCATTAACATATCTTTTAATATCAGTAGATGTAGTGTCATGTGTGTTGTCAAACCCAAAAACCCAAAAAAATGAATAAATTCAAACTCAAACAACGTACAAAGAGATAGAGAATGGAGAATATAATAATCATAATTATGGAGATGGAAAATGAAACTTAATGCCGTTCTTTGTAGTCAAGTGTTAGATCTCTTTGTTTGGCCCAAAGAGATCTAACGAGCGTGCTATTGTGATACTAATTTCGCCTGTTTAACCAATCAACTGATCATAATTACATCATGTTGGAAAAAATGGGTACGAGCTCTGCTGTCCCTCTTTTGGAGTATTATCTAATCATCGAATGAAGCTTCAATTTATCTCTGAATACTTCAACTAAGCAAAGCGATTGAATTCTAATGCACAATTAGTTTGCTTAAAGTTCAAGTCGTGCTAATGAACCCATTAGCTCACTAGCGTCGTTCATCGAATAAAACGCCAATGAACGGTCAGTAATATTAGTCGGGCTGGTCAAGTGTAAGTGTACTTTGGCATCCATTGAAGGGCATCGAATCAACAACATCTCCCGGATCTGTATTATCGATCTGCCGATCGGCCAAAGCAGACGTAGACCAAAAGCACAATCGTGCAACTAGACCGTGAAGTAGATCATCAAACAATTTAATTAAATGCAAACAAAGGCACACAGCTCCTGCCGAGGAGCCGTCCCAGAACTTCCACTTCCATTCACTGACGGATAAAGAGCTTCTCGGTCCGCCTGGTGTGTGTGCCTTTGACGACCACTCGTCAATCATTCTAAATGGTTCGGGGTGCTTAATAGTTTGTTCAATTTGGCAAAATGGTGCCTCGTAGTAAACATTTCCCAATCCAGGAAGGAACCCACATCCCGACATTGTCACTCTGGCACACAGGCTACAAGATTGCTTTCCGGTCGTCAACAAATCGTCACTTCCGGGAGAAAGGAATCTCTTGGTCGCTCTTGCTTGCTTCTTTATTTATCTGCCACTCCTGCCATCTGCAGATTCCCCGAGAGAGATGCAGACGCTGATTCGGGAAGTGCCGAAATCGGGTCGAGTCCCTTTAGAAGATGCCTTCACACACACACACACACGACCCCATGTACCGTGGTGATCCTGGGGCGTAGTTTGGGTGGCGGGCGACGCACTACTAAACATACATTATACAGATGGTACGAACATGGAGCCGAACCGGAAGGAAGCTCATCTAAATAAATGTAGAACATCTTTCGGTTTGGTTTTATTTTTCCTCCACCCACCTAGGCTCGGATCGAGAAGGTCCTTGCTTTGTCAGGTACTGCTCGCAGCATCTACCGTTTAGGAGCTGGCTGCTGACTGCGTGCCTGGAAGATTCCTTTTTTTTGCGCTCCACCATTTGTATGGCCCGAAGCCATTGGTCTTCTCCAAGCCGGAAACGACAGATGAACCGCTTGACGGAGGCTTCGTACATATTGTTTCTTTTTGCCCGTTATTTCATGTGTGAGTATTTTTCATTGAGCATTTAATAGATTTTCTGTCCTCTGGGTAGAGACTTCGTCTGTCTCTTGGTTCTGTTCTCGCAAAATGTTGAATCTTGAAAAGAATCACGCCTTTCGGTGATCGAAACAGCGGGCGGTGTGGTTCCGTTCCGTTGAGGCTTTCAGCAGCTCCTCCACTTTGATATCTGCATCCGGCATACGCCTAGACACCGGGGCTCGAGGCGATTTGAAGGCTGAACGATGCTGGACACCCCACGGCGATGGCAGCAGCATGATGGTAGATAGTGTATTTTTATTGCAACTTCTGTACCATTTAGCAAATGCTCGCCGAAGGCAGTTTCGGGCTCAGGTATTGAAACATAATCGACGCTAGATATCGGCCGAACTGAGATAGCTTCTGGGCACAGCGACTAGAGGGTGACACATTTTATTGCACGTTCCCTACGATCAGGACCGTTGGCGATAGACACTCAATGGGGGGGACTCGGCGAAGGTTCACTGCAGGGCAGAAAGAAGGAAACGAAGAAGTGGGCATTAAGCACCTGCAATTGGCATTATCTATGGTTATGGTACTTACCGAGCGAAGAGTGCTGAACCATCCGTTGAGTTGATGCCACCAGAAGAACCGTCTATGTGGTCTTCGGGCTTTGATCTCCGAGTTTATCGACCAACTAGGGACATGGCCTAGATGAAGCGTGAAGATGGGACAATCTTGATTGGCGCAGCCGATTGTCTATTTAGGACCCATTCGGTAATCTATGGCAACGCACGCCAGGAACTGTTAGCCAAAATCAACTCTAACCAGCAGTGCCATCAACCCGAAGTCGTTTTGAAAGAAACATTACTCTACCATTTGGCCCAATTACGGCTCGTCAGTGAGTAAACAAACAAATTGAATCCAAATACAGAAAGCTTTTTGACCAACCTGGGCTACACTGAGGGCTACAGTTTTAAGAATATAATTATTGATTGATAAAGTTGCATATTAGCCAAGTCTCCGTGATTCGCCCATCAGATTGTTTGTCTTTTAAGCGTGTAATCCAAAGCGCAAAAGATGGTAAGCAGCTGCATGAAATTAATATTTTTAGATTTTTGAACATTTTTTCGAGTCGACACGAGGCCCAGCTGATGATGGAGAGTGTTGGCTGCCTGTTGAGTAGCGCATTTTGCTCATTTACCACTTTATTCTCCTTTCTATATTCTGTATGATTCGCATTGTGCTCGTTAAAATGGAATTGTCGAATGGTTCGGAAGAAACGCCTGAAACTATGCAATAAGTGAAACACTTTTATGTTGCTTCGCTTGATGTGTTTTCCTCTTGATGTGATCGTTTTGTTGGCCATTTTCTCATAAATAACGCTGATCAGTACATACTTCATTTCGAAATGCAGAAGATTAAAAGGCGTACAGCGAGGAGAACACTGATAGCACCCGTCCAATGCCTAGAATAGAGGATTCGGTTCAGAAATACCGCAACGTTCGCCCCGGAAGGCTTTGTTAATACAATCAATAGAATTGTCATCTCATCGTTTGACAAGCAGCAACGCGAAACTATTTAACTCTCTGAAAGGCATTCCAAAACGGGAATCTGATAACGCCAGGTAGGTGAGTACTACCTTTGAGCGCAAAAGATACCGTACCGTTTGCCACATCCTTATGTTTATGTATTCGGATGCATTTTTGTTCGGACAAGTGCAGCGACTATGTTTGAAACAAAAACGTAAAGAATTCGAGAGACTCATCTGGACTGGGAATACTCTAAGAGCTTCTTAGGTCGCTCGGTACCGTCGCCGCCAGTCCACCAGTCGGGTGCAATTTTCTAAGCAATCTCGCTGGACTCGCTATGGGGTGGCTGCACCGAATAGAAGCGCCCGAGACCTGTCACTTGGGGCCCTGTGCACTATCTAAAATTAAATCTTAAATCTTTGAATTATATCGTCGACAGAAGTCGGCGGTAACGCGGGCCTAGCTCGTCGTGGCGCCCCGAACATGGCTCGAAGCCTCCGGGCGTATAGCGCGAACCACACCACATCCTTGCCAGCAGCTGCCTGCGCGGACGGCAAGCCGTTGGGCACGCTGCCCCAGAGGAGAAGTTAACTGCACGCCGGTTCTCAAAAGAAGAGATTTCAGCGCAAAGTGTTTATGTAGCCGGCCGGCGGCTTGCCGTGTCATCCCAACAACAACCTCGAGAACGGGTCCGCCATCTCATCTTCAAAGAGATCTCTGCCCCCGATGAGGCTCGTTTTCAATTTGCTTTCGTTTTTCCCATCGCGCGCTCGGTCGTAGCCTTTGTTGGGGCGCCGCCACCACCGCAGCGGCCAAGGAAAGCCTCTTGAAGATGCTTCAATTGAATATTCGTGGATCGAATGACGGTCGGTGGGTCGGCCGGAGACCGAGAGTGATCTCGCTGGAATCGCGTTTTTCGCGCAAGGCTCGTCCCCGACGCACAATGGAGATGAAAGGGCACCTTTCGACGGTCTCATCCGTTTAATCAAGTGAATAATGCCGAATTTATATTCAAACAAAGAAGCATCATTTATGATTATGAGAGTTCATAAAATATTCCACTCTTGTGCGTGCACTCAATCAGGCCGCGTATCGTGTGCGTGCGCGTCTCGTTGACGACCTGCGGTGGCGTTCGTGAAGGAGCCGATTCTGGCTACGCATCGGACACGCTGGCAGCCTCCAAGGACGCGGACCGCCCGTCTTACGGTGGCGGGGGGGATGTTTTATGAGTCGCCCGTGTGCTACGAGGAGCTTTCGAAACCCATCAGACGCTTCGCATATCCTGTGGGGCTTTTCCCGACCCAAACGACCACCCGACGTTGTTGACAATCGTGAGTCTCACAGGCCACACGCAGCATCATCGATGGCACCGACACCGTGCCGGTGCCATCTCGCGAGATCCGTTGATCCTGTTGATGCGTGTGTGGGCTTGATTTGAATTTAGCAGCAATAACACGGTGTGCGGGATCGTGCAGGATCGTAGGCGTTACTTCGGGGCACATACTTCTCCCGGGTGGTTCGCACGTGACCGGCGGACTTGCAGGCCGATGGCAAACAAGGATACCTTCGCGGTGGGTAATAAATAAGGTAAATTTATTTTCTATTCCGTAATATACCGCAAATCACTGTCGCTGTGGCCGTGGTAGGTCCACCGCACAATTTAACCGAGTTGTTGCGTTTTGGAGATATTGCGTTTGCAATCATTCGTAAGCGATGAAGAATTTACCAACAGTGCAGGGCGCTTTCGAGCATTAGCTAAGAAATTGTCCTTTTTCAATTCCTGGCCGCCACTAAAAAGCGCCGGTACCAAAACTGTATTGTCGCCTGCAGACTTAATTTAGTCCGCAAGTGGAGACACCATCACGCGCCGGGAAGTCCCAATTTAAAAGACGGGCACACCGTGAGCATAAAACGCACCTTCCCTTCTCATTTAGCCTAATCGGTACGGGTTTATGGCCACCGTGAAATGGCTATTTTCTTCCTTCGGGGTGTTTTTCGCACAAATTAGTACCATTTTTTCACTGCTCAGCGAGCTGATGTTTCACAGCACGGGCAAAACACGTGGCCCGGGGACACTCAGGAGCCTCAATTTGTCATACTTAGTGGCACCGCTCGCCGACCGGCTGCAGTTCCCGGATTTTGCTGGCGATAAACTGCGGACCGACTTTAAAATCGAAACACCGGCTGGCGGCGAGGCCAAATGGCTTCGGCATGGCCGACAACAAAATACCATCCGTTGCCACTTGTGGGCAGGTGGTTGGTGAAAGTGTAAAAAAAGGGTGACACCGCTCGGGAAGCTTAAAAGTCGGGGAGCCATATTTTCACGTCGGAGCGCTTGAAGTAGGTCACGAAAAATGGACATTTGTCGTAATGGATTTTCACGATCCATCTCCGGGGCCCCGGGCCGGAGCCGCCACGGTCAGTAATGGCAAAATTTGGCTAAAGGTCATACTGGCGGGGCCGCGGAAGGGTAACGGAACGGAAGCGACGCGCGCGGCAATGATATTCGGTCCGAAGAAGTGAAATAATACAAATGCAATGAACATAAAGCACACCTTGCGCATAATTTATGACGCTCGCTTATTTTCGTCGTTTCGCCAAACCCCTTTTCTCTTCTGCCGGGCTCCGGAACGGAACAGGATGTACATTATGTTATTCGCTTTTTTCTCATTTAGTTTTGTAAAAGGTTTACCTCGGCCAGCTCAGAGTGGATAATAAAGGTGGACCGACTGCCAGGCTTTAGTGGGACAGTGGGCAAAGTGTTTATGTTTCGCTTCGCAGCTTCGATGAAGATGACCAGCAGCTGCTCACCATTTACTATCACTCCACCCGAACCCGACCCGGGACAGTTGGGCACACGGCGGGACAGGTTGATGCGGAAATCAAAATGGTCCTAACGAAAATTGGCTTTCGGAGGTTGGGACTGGAACGCTTTATGCTTACGACTTGAGGACATTTGGTACCAGTTCAGCCGCCAAAGTTCAATTCACTAAAGATTTATTTTCAGTTTGAACCGAAAGGTCTACAATAAATTTTGAGCATACAACTTTAATAGGCACACCGAATAGGGGATGAAAACCATAACCTGCCATCAACCTTCAATAATTCAAAAGAAAAATGGTAATAAAGAAATGAAACCTTTATGGATTTAGTAGTTGAAAACATTGATTAAATTGGAGCACGATATTTTAATTGAAATTCATCTGTATCAATTCATTGGTAGAGATACTCTTCGATGATTATGTTTAATTTGAATTTCTTCAATCAATACGAATGGTAATTACGGTCATAGATAACACCAAAGCACAAAAAAATCGTTTCACTCATCTGTGCTACGCAAGCTACAGACTCAAACCGGTTAGCCCTAAAAGAAAGAGATCAAAAGGCGCAGCGCCGTGCTGGTCTCGGGAAAACGGACCACCCCGCGCCAACGCGTCTTCCGGTGGTGAAAGGAACGAGCTTCAAGGAACGATATTATTGGCTACTTTTGATGCCAACCGTTATTAGGCCGGGGCCGGGTCTGGGCAACAAATTTATGATCTCCCAACTCGGTTCACCCGAAAAGGAATAATTTCCCGAGCACGCCAGAGAAAGAATAATAACGAGACGGTGCTCTACATCATCACTTCATCCCCGCAGAACGGAGGTTCCCGGAAGGTTCTCAACAACGAAGGTTGTGCCGCACCGAATCGTATTTGCAGGAAGCAACGGGAAAACGAGGGAATATAAATGTGATTGCCGGTGGCCGAAAGCTTGTACACCAATATTGTTTTGCCAGCCATGATTCTTCTGACGGTAATTTAATGCTGCCCGTGCCCTTTCCGATCGTCCTGTGCACACCCAAAGGTTGATTTTATTGTGGTCTTCCATCCATGGTATCAATAGTATCTCTTAGTATGCCTTGACTTCAGCAGTTCAATTTGCCTTCACCTGTTAAACGGCTAAACGGTTCATTCGAACATGGCTTAGCTGCAGCAAGAGGCCGGCGTCGGATCGAGTCCCGAGCTCTTGGTAATCGTGAGTCGCGTAAACTCCTCAGCAACCGTCGGATGAATGCCAACGGTGTCGCGCAGGACCTTCATCGTCAGGCCGCACTTGAGGGCCACCGCAAAGCCTTGCATAACCTCACCGGCGCCCGGGCCGAGGAAGTGTAGTCCCAGCACGTGCTGATCGCCCCCGCGAAGCGCCACGGTCTTCAGGTAACAGTGGCGAACCGAACGTTGAGGGACGAAAAACTCGGTCGGTTTGTAGTAGGCGTGGTACACCTCGATGTTGTCCTTGCCGTGGCATTCCTCAGCTTGCTCCTCACCCATACCCACACACCCATACTCGAGGGGTGTGAAAACGGTCGTGGGCACGTTCCGGTAGTCCATCGTTTCGTCGGAATTGCCAAACATTCGCCGGGCAACGAAGCGTCCCGCGTGGATCGCTACTGGTGTCAGTTCCGGCTTCCGGTACAGGACATCGCCAACCGCGTAGATGTTCTCCACGTTCGTCTGATGCGCGTCGTTGACATCGATCTTGCCGGATCCGTTAACTGTTAGCACACCAGCTAGATCTAGCCGGAGCGATGCCGTTTCCGGTTGGCGGCCAATGGCAAACAGCACCGTGTCGAAGAGGTCCTCCTCGTCTGCGTCATCGCCACATGTCTGATAACGCACCTTCAGTCTTCCATCCGATTGTTTCTCTACGGCAAGGGTTCGTGTGCGGTGCAGGAAACGAATACCTCTCTCGACCATCGATTCACCGACCAGAGTGGCCATCTGACGATCGAATCCACGCAGCAGTATCGAGCGCACCATCACCGTTACGTTCTGCCCGAGACCTCGAAGGAAGCCGGCACACTCCAGTCCGATGTAGCCGGCACCTACGATCAGTGTCCGGCCTGGGGTCTGCGGTAAGCTAAACAAATCGTCGCTGCTGATACCATATTCAAGGGCACCGGGTGTATCCGTCGGGTAGCGAGGTCGACCACCGACTGCAATAAGCACACACTTCGTGAGGAGCTCTCGCTCGGTCTGGTCCTTTAGAACCGCCACAACCGTGTGTGGGTCCTTGAAGCGGCCTACCCCATTAAGGTACTCCACCTTCTGCTCCCGCAGTTCGACACGCGTCACCCAGTTGACGGACTTGATGTGGTTCTGGACCGACTCGACGAGCGAGACCCAGTCGTGGCGCACCGAATCCGGGTCGCTAAACAGCCAACCATAAGGCTGCGAATCGTGAATCGCTTCGCCCAGCAGCGCCGCCTGGTGCATCAGCTTTTTCGGGATGCAGCCCACGTTGACGCAGGTGCCGCCGGTACCCCAGACCGTTCCACGAGGCGATGGTTTCACAAAGTCCAGAACCGCCACCTTCGCACCGAGCTGGGCGGCCTCCTTGGCGCACGCCAAACCACCCGAACCGCCACCGATAACCACCAGATCGTAGTCGAAGTTTTCCCGGTTCAGGGTCACCATTTTTGGAACTTGATGCTCAACGCGATTTGCTTTACCCCCGGCGACCGGCAACTGCGAAAATGCAAGAGATGGCGCAGTCGATAGGAAATTGATACGCGAAACGGCCTTCGTTGGAGTGCGAACTGAAGGTATTTTCAAATGCCGGACATTACGCCCAATGCAAAGCATGCTGAGATCTAGAGAGCTAGTTACCGAGGAGCGCAGACAAATTGCACTTGTTGACTGACATACTTTGATCTCACCCTACTCACGCTCGTCGCTCGTGATGTAATTGTCACAGAAGATGGTTATTAATTACCTTTATTACCTTTATTATCCTTTATTGTTCCGCATGAAAATAGGCAAAAAAGGAATGTTTGCGTTCGTTTGCATTTCATTTTTATTGCACGGTCGTCATGGCATCCTGTGTTCACGTTATTTCCTGCGTCATTAGTACACGGGGCTGATGAGGAAAATGCAACGTTAATGGACAGGAAAAATAATGTTCTTATTTCCAGCAGTTTAAAACTAGCGTTCTTGTTTTGCAATAAACATAACGGGCAGGATATTAGTTTTTATAACATCTCTTAGTTAAAACTACGAGTTTTGTAGCTTGATCCTTCACGGTCGAAGTAAAGAAGAAGAACAAGAACACTACAAGCCTATTCGCTGAACACACGTAGGTTTTTAACCTGGCGTAGGTTTTATAAACACAAACAGTGATTTGAATAAACATTTCGATATAAACGTTGGACTTAAGGATTAGTTTTGAACTTTTTTTTTATCGTATTTACTATCAACCAGCTGTATTGTAAAACTTAACTTTTCCACACTACTGCTGACATTGACCAGAACAATATTGCCAATTGCATAAAATTCCGTCGTAAAGCTAGTCTTATTCAGCTAGAGTCCGACGAAAGGAAAGTGACTCAAGTTGGCACTTGTTGAAAGAACCTTCCCCTGCCGCACGTAGAGCACGCTATGTCACAGCCCCAGACGCCGTTCCTTCTGTGCCAGACAAACTCCTCCGCCAATTCACTACAATTACCTACAGTGGATGTAATTTGATGTTCTAGCGTTTTGGTGGGGAGAAAACTATCCTTCTTTTGTGTGCTCGGTGCTCTACTCGGTATTCATCACCGCAATTCCGGTCGAAACTTTTGCCCATCGACTGCACTTCGGATTGCGCCAGCTTGTGCTAGCGGCGGCCAGTTTATATTTGGCCACTCTCCGACGCCTAACCGGTAGCTTAGCGTGAACGTGCAAAACTAAAACTTTGCTGTGCAACATTTGATTCCGTTTCCTGTCCGTGAGTGCTGATAGTGCTGATTGGGGGCGTAGCGCACGCCACGCTGCGTGCCGAAAGTCTCCAAATGACCACCGGGCCGGGCCGATCCCGGAGGGCGGGCCGGAATTTCTCGGAAAGCAAACTAAATCTAGTGGCAAACTTTCGCACACGGAAAAACACCGAACCTGACCCTCGATAGCCTCCCCAGGGTTCATTTGGAAATTTTCCCACGTTTCCACCATTTTGCTGCATCAGTACGTTTGGCACTTTGGTGGCGCCATGGCGCACTGACTAACTGACATTAAACAAACTCACCGGCAAATAAAAAACCCCTCACGCGTCGTGCTCAGTCTCCCGAATTCCTAGTTTCAGCCCGTTTGGGGGCCACTGATTTTCTTCCACGCCGAACAGGCGCTCAAAAGGCGACCCGCACACGTTTGGCTGCCAAACGAAGTTGTGGTAGAAAGTTTCCCAAGGCGCCCAATTTTACAACTCGTTTTCTGTATGATGTTAGCTTCGACACGGAATGTGACCTGACTCGCAATTGGAGCACGGTATCGCACGCATCAACACTTTTGACGAACAGGGTAAAAAATATAAGCGTTTTGATGATCATGTTACATTTCGATGGTGTTGCCGATAATCGTTCGAATGGAATGTAACGCTGGCCACCCTATACGGCTATACGATGAGAACTTTATCCAAAAGGGCTGCCAATCTCAATGGCTGGCACGCAACAACTCAATTAAACGTTGGGCACTATTTCTGGTTCTGTGCGTAGGTTCTCTACGCGTTTTACGACCGTCCTCGGGAGCTCTGGCACTTTAAGGTCCACGAAAATCTGCTCGCCACGGTTCCGGGATCAAACATTAAAAGATCCATTTCGTCCGCTGGCAATAGGGGGGTCAGTGAGAAAGGGTCAGTTTAATTGGATTGAAATTATGCTACATTCAATTAGTTGGTCCAATGTCGAACTCGGTGGTACGTGAGCGGAGTTTTACATCTCGCCTCGGAACCGTCTCGGACAATGCTCCGGTCCAGCGTTATCAATCAAAGGGTTAGGTCCCGTTTTTTTGCAGGAAACGCACGGCGAAAAGGTGCGCAAGGTTTTCGTTTTTATCGCCGCGAAAAGGTTCGCAAAAGGTCGGTTGCGGTGCGCTGGTTGAATCAGCTGCTAATCAACTTTGGCATGGTATCCTCCAGGTATCCTTCCGACGAGGTGGGTTTTATGTATTCCTTTTTTGATCTACTCTTGCCGAAGCAGGAATTTTATTGAAAATCGATCAACCAGCGGTGGGTTAACGGGTTTCGAACAGAATCACAATCATCTGACAGGAAATCTAACAAATTGAGTTGTCAGGAAATGATTGGACGATAGGTGAACGTTTGATGGAATGGAGCAAGAGATTTAGATTAAAACCACAATTTGGAGCAAGAAGACAAATCGATTAGCAATAAACATTGATATATGATTTAATTTTGAACTTGTAAGTTTTCCTCCCTATCTGTACGTATTTTGTCCGATGGTGAGTCAATATTTGGTCAAAATGGAACCAATATCGAGGCCTTCTTCCATCGCCACCCAATCGCCAGGTATCAGATCGTCCGGTCGATACTATACCCTCAGTGCAGCACATGTACAATAAAGTTGATTGCAGCTTTATGCGAAATCAATTGACAGCGCAAATCGTGCGCGTCGTCGTTGGTGGAACGTCGGAACGTTTGAAGAATGTTTTCGACTCATCCGACTCTACACCGGCGATGTAACGCCAGCAGGGGCGCACCAGGAGCGGAGGAGCGATGAGGAGTAGTAATCCGCAATCACCCATCAAATTACCATTTCGTTCGCCGTCGAGCGATGAGCATGTCGCACTCTCTGGCACAATTGAAGAAATTCAATTTTCCTTTATGACAATATTAAGTTTAACGATTATGTCCATTCAACGTCCTCACGGGAATGCACCAGGACTCGAGTCGGGGATACATTCGATCTCGATGTACACTCAATCGTGTGAGCCAAACCTGGCGACAATGGTTGGCCTTAAACACAGTTAAAAAAATGTATTCTCTTTGTTGCCGCTCTGCTTTACATCCATTTTGCGTGCTTCACACCTTTTTGTCTGGGCGTAGGACGTTATGGATGAATCTAAAAAGCGTGCCCCGGAACCGTGAACCAAATTATGTGTATCGTGCCTGTCAAACGAACGGTTACCGTGCTGCCCTAGAGAACCTGGCCCGACGAACGCTAATTCTCAAAAATCCGCCACAGAGCCAACTTCCATCAATAACCGAAACGCCGAGCGCTAACACAACTCGCAACTCGGTGTGAATGTTTCATTTCGGTTTCTTCCAAGTCATTTGCTACCAATCGGCCACTGCCGATGCTGATCCTCGACCACGGATCACCGTGGACTTGCTCGAGTGGCAACATCCTTCAGCTCAGTGCCAATCAAGATGAATAATGATGTGCAGTACACGGAAAGCGGGAAAAATGTAGCATCATTCTTTAAATGAACATGCACGTTCAAAACATCTGACCAAATGAAGCGTCGATCTGTCTCTCTCGAGAGAGAGAGTGGGTGGAAAAAGAATAAATTTTTAGCTTTTTAGGAACTTCATGTAAGTATTTTGTTTAACAAACTTTATTGAAACAACCGTAAAAGATACACACTGACCGAAGTCTTCGTAATGATTTGTGGTGTTCCATACAAATTTTGATCCTTTTGAGCCTGATGTTGCCCATCGAAACCATCAACAAAATTTGATTGATTCAGGATCAGGCTCGAGTGATCACGCTCGTATCGAGGAAACGGCAGTTGCAACGCAATGAGGGTGAAAATTGGATTGCTGTACCATGGTCGGCTTTCATACGCCACACTTTACGAACATAAGATTGCTGTATACCGGACAGTATTGAATTCAGAACACCCTTATGTTCGAACGTATACGAAAGAATGATTTTTTTTGGAAGCGTCATGCACTTTTAAGTAGCAAAAATCACCCTACATCACCAGTCAATTAATTGAGCATGCATATGATATAATTTCCATTTTTAATAGTTTGAAATAAAAAGATAATTTAAAAAATCTTCATATTTCAGTACGCAAAAAGGGGTAAACTAAGTCTGAATTCACTCACTTCGACACTTACGTACAAAATTGAGCTGCTCAGTAGTGAAATGATGACCAAATGTACCAATTTTCTTAACTAGCGACTATGTTTTATTTTATTCAAAATGCTGCTAAATTCCTTTTTTACATTTAGTGGCATTATATTCTTTTCTTTTTTTTTCCCTATCAATTCTTCACGGATTGGCTTCAGCGAGAGTTTTCGGACGGTACAAATTATCCGGCCAGATGCATTAACTACAGTAATGATGGAACGCAGGGGCCCACAGTCCGTCCACTTTCAGTTCTCGGGCCCCAAGTGGTTCTGTTAAGCAATGTACCGAGCACGGGTTCCCCACGGGTACGCATAATGAGAGCTTACTGTTTGCAGCGCCTATCAAAGCCAATTTATGGTGTTTTCCACGCCCTCCGCCGAACAGTGCGCCGTTATGCTGAGTTTTCCACCAGAAAACATCGACCTCCCCGACGATGGTTCGCGCGGTCCGCTCGTTCGGAATATGTTTGCCCAAAAGGTCGTAAAACTTTTCACATCGCATCGTTTTCCGGGGAAAAAGAAAACTGGATGCAGCACTCTTGTGTGTGTATGCGGTCCAGAGAGGAGGGTATTTTTAAGGATCATGAAATGAAAAGCAGTGTGGCGGAAAAATCAGCTCCACACATAAAGTGCACCGAACCTGACGGAAGCCAACCAAACAATGGACGCCGAACGGGGGGCGGCCAGCGTCGGTGGAAATGTTGACGCAACGTGGAGCCAACTAACGCCACGGCTCATGAATATTATTACACAAATTAAGAGTTTTATTCGACATTTTTACACTGCTGCGCCCATTAATGCTGCGAATTTCCGCCGCCACCGAACACACGTTGCTCTCGCAACGATTCGAGGAGGTCCTTGGCGTACACATGCTCGACAGGACGACCGCCGCCGCGGTGTACGATGCCATCGACGTGCCAGTAATTGTGGTTCCAGTAACTAGCGTGACAATTTCGGTGACAATTTTGCAAAATTTCATCCTCACGTGCACCGACAGAGGCAACGGAATGGGTCTGCTGGTGCCAGGTGGCCTGTTCAGTACACCTCATTACCACCGGCAGAAGCTTCGGGACTCGGGATCGTCAACCGTTCCGTTCGGCGCTTTAACGTTTGGCGGCGTGCGTAACGATTTAAAGTTATGTTAAACACGGTAACGATGAGTGCCGCCCCGTGTGCTGTAAAGAGGTGTTCTTTGCCGTCGCTGAAAATACTGAAATATTTTCCCGTTTAAAAACGGTGCGTTTTTACAACACCGTCCATCCCGGAGAAAGCAGAGCAATGTTTACTTAAGCAGCTTGCATCGTCCACCGGTGTTAAGTTCTTGGAATGGTTTCGCTTTGTTTTCAATTCGATCAGCAGAGTTAAGGATTAATCGAATTCATTTATTTTACGAGTTAAAGTCCCAACGCCTTAGTAGCGGAAACATTGGCAACAAGTTCTCTATTTCGTGGTTTGTCGTTATTATGGTCTTTGAATCGGGAAATGTGGACCATATTTGGCGGACCATGCTCGAAGACAAGGAAAATAGAGTGAAAATACTCATAGTTTTAGGCTCGCAATCTAACTGACACTTTAATGAAACCAGAAGATATGCACACTTTTGTTTAGTTTCAACAAAAGAGGTTCATTAAATCAACAAACGCGTTCTGCAAGCGCGAAGCTGTCCCTGTCCGGTGATTTGAAACATCCTAAGCCAGCGATGTATGCTGTCGCCGGGTACAGCATCGGCCAATAAAGTTCCCGTCAAAGGACGACACTACGACACAGCTTGCACGAGGAAAGCTTTTAGATTGCGCCCCGGTTGGCCCCGGTTGATATGCAGCATTTTCTGAAGCGCCGCATTACATAGGCTGATCCTTCTTCGGTCGGTGTCGGAACCTTTTGCCAACCTAATTCAAATTAGCCACCCACCGCAACGTTTGCAAACAGTGCCGGGTACCTTGCCACGGTGCCGGGAACGGTTACGGTGACAGCTTGAAATGTTAATTAGTTTACATCAACCCGGCTCGCGGACCGGGTGCCCAACTTTATCCACCGAACACATTGTACCTTTCGCGAAGGGTGCCTTTTTTCCTGGTCCTGTGTCGAAACGCGTCGGCGTGTTGGGGTTTTCTTCGACGGGCCGCAACCAGTTAGCAGGGCGTATCGATCAAACTTGAGCTCACCTTTCGGTGGACGCGACGTGAAAACGTCCCACGGTGCCCCTTCGAGTGGCCTTAAAATGGCCAACCGCCCTAATAGATTTCATTAGTGTCCCATCCAACCTTGCGCTTATCACCTTTTATCTTTAAGGGCTAAGGTATCATGGCCACCTCAGAACCGGGATCACCCATTAGTTGCAGCTAATGAAGAAATCATTCTTGGCCCTTTTGGTACATTTTTATTGCGTGCCATTTCGTGGACCGTCAGAAAGTTTCGCACCCAACGGAACGATGTTTTTCCGACCGCCAAGTTCCATTGGACTGGAAAAAGGGGAGCTTTTCTTGCGTGACCAGCGCACGCAAATAGAGGGTCTCGGAAAGTTTCCGTCACTTTGAATAGGTCTTGAAAATCGTGTTGTTTGTTGTTTGTAGGCTTCTAATTATCCTGCAATCGTTACTTTTCTACCTTTCGCAGACGTCTTCTTCCACAAAAGTTTTGAAGTCGTACGTGACATTCATTCTGGGATTTAAAGAAAGTAAGCTGTAGTTTAGTGGTTCTTCTGTTGTTCCGTCGTTCGAATTTCTGACTTTTTAATACTAAAGTCACTATTACATTGGTTGAATAAGGTCGGAGACACCAGCATTAAGACAATAGCTATCGTATAAATTATCAGGTCAGCCATTATAATTCATCAGCAATTAATGATTGTGTAAGAAATGTAGCTCTGCTTTCTTTAAAAATCTTTCCCATGTATCATCATTTCATTGATTCCTTATAATAATCCTAGCGAAAGATGAATTTAATTAGACGAAAATAGGACTCAAGACCACATAGTAAATTGGCATCGAATGTCAAGATGGCTATTATCTAGAACATTCTTGACTTGACAACACGCACCACGCTAAACGACTCCACGAACTCCGCTCCGCACGCCCACGGCGGCGAAAGTGGTGCTTGAACGAATATTCAACGACGACGATTATTTTGACAAAATAAATGGTCCACTTAATGGCGCCATTATTGGACTCGCTACGATGAGGTGGTGATATAATTATTACATTCTTCCAGACGACCTTCCAGGTTCGACCTTCGGCACGCATTTTCATTCCCCTACCGTCGCCGGGAAACCGGAAAATGTGCAGGCAAGCGACATCGGCATGTCGGTGTGTAAGTCAAGCTTATTTTCGCTACGAGTTTTGTGATTTTAAATGATAAGAAAAGTCTCTACCCCTCGATGGGGCAGGACATTTCGTATCTGATGGGCTATCGTTCTACGCAATCGAACAACCACTGGGACTTTGTCCTAAATGACTGAACGTCGTTGACATCCGTCAGGATTATGGTACATACTAACAACATCCAAACTGTTAACAATGATAATGAAAAGTGAAAACTTAGTTAATGTTTCTATACATATAATGAGATTTAATTTGACAGCCCTCAATTGTATGAAATTTGAATAGTGAAATTTCTTGACTTCTTTCGATTATATAGCCAGCATGGCCTAAGATTCGGGTTGCATACAGCAGCGTCCGAAATTAACTCTTGACCCTACTCCATTCATTCGTAGAGGTCTTTCATGATTCCATTACTTCTACAACTTACTCTAAGCTCGCGTTTGGCACACATGGCACAAAATGGAGCATAAATTCTACAAACAATTACATTCAGAATCAATTCTCCTCCTTGAAGCCAATGGAAGGCAATGCTGTAAAAAACTTTCCTACAAAACGACGATTAAAACAACGATTATAGGGCAATTCGACTCGCTATCGACGTCGCTTCCTCACTGTCGACAACCATTTGATGATGGATCATAACGATCGTAAAAGGAAACTTTTTACCGGCTAAGAAAAAAGTCCATCAACTTCATGCGCACCGACCTCAGCTCCTCGGTGTCGGTCCCCTGGAGCTACGTGCCGTATCGTCGGCGCGACAAATCTGCCACCTACCGGCCATCATTAAACGCGCTTCCCCAGCAGTGGCCAGCAATCTTTCCATAAATTAAGAGATCCGAAGACCCCGAGTACGCACTTTGAACTGCGAAAAGGGCCGATAAATTTAAGATATGCCTAACGCTAAGGCCAGCCACAAAAGAACAATAAATTTGTGTAGCATAAATTATTTGGCAAAACGTTTTGCGACAAAATACCACCCACCAGGGTCACCTTCCTTCGGGGTCAGTGGACTGGTGACGGTAGGCTGCCGCACTGGGCGCTACTGTGTTAATTGGAAATTTTATTTATTAGTCCCAGCCGCGTATAAATTACTAATCCCGACACTCGACTTTTGTCGAGTTCGCAATATTGGAACCCTCGCGACCGTCTAATTAAAGATCATGGCTCACGGTCGCACATTCAGGAAGTGGATCTTTCGTTTGGCTGAAAGTTTCACGGCGACAGGTTACGTACATTCGTTTTGATATTTTTGCAAAACGGGGCACGCTTCCGGGCGCTGTCATCGGAGTCTGTAGAACCGAGACCGATATTTTCCACTAGAAAAATACTATCGGGAAAGATATGCCCTCTATCCATCGGTTCTTCGGCGCCCTGATTGGTTGAAGTTATTTCTGTATTAAAAATCGGCAATATTATGGGCTAAAATTTTGGTAATTATAACAAAGGGATTCATGAGTTCTTACGATTGAAATTTATTCCACTAGACATACCCGACATTGTGCCCGACACATACCCGACATCCATTCCCGCATTGAAGTAAAATTTAGAAAATAATTGAGGGACTACCTTATACCCTTTCTGAGCCGCAAAGGTCCCCGAGATTTCATTATGCCCGTCACGAAGTGTACGATAGGATTTGAAGCCTCGAAACCTCTTCCACATTTTTGGACCGTACACTAAAATATCTAATTAAAAGAATACACTTTCTGTCTGCTAGTTTGAGAGTAAACGGCAGCTTATCAATACTATAGCTAGTCTGCAGGTTTAAAAACCAAAAAAGGAACGCTACCGTAGTACCTCCTGTATCGTAGTCGCAGCTGTCGAACTCACAGGGGCCTTGGTTAAGTTTTGCAATTCCAATTTGTGGAGAAAATAAAATTTCTAAGCCAGCCACTTTTCTTTCCGAGTGTCATTCAAGCTTTGCATAATTATGTTTCGCCAGCTAGCTGGACCTCGCACACATTCTTAATCCGCAGCCGCATCCGGCGGCCTTTGCAACAAACTTGCGCCGCACTGTCATGTACAGACGCCATCGGTTCCATTTTTTCCTATTTTCCAACCAGATGCCGCGCTTGGAAAGTCTCATGCGAAAAGGCACGGAAGTCTTGTCTTGTGTATGCCAACAAAAAAAATCTCCTGACGTTCCCGTATTTTGGGGTTCATTTTGTACATTTTGTTGGATTATTTTTTCTCAAGTAAACTTTGCAACCGCGAATAGAGACATCCTGGCCCCGTCCACTCCGGGGTCGTTATACGAACCCTTGCTGCTCGGCTCAGCGCGAGCCCATGCCCATGCATCGGGTTGGCAGCAATCCGACAGTGTCGGAGACGGTCCAAGTTTATCCCGCACAAGCAACGACCCGGGTGTCGATTGCTTAATCGCCATCACCACAAGCACTGCGAGGTTTTTACGACCAAGACGGAAAAAAATTACTATGCAACGCGCTCGGCACGGCGTGTAACTTTTCGCGCGAGATGAAGCGGCCGCAGAGCCACAACCACTTACCGAAACTGATACATCACGGGTTCGGGTGCCGCTAGTTTCAAGCCAGGGCGATGCTAACAGCTTCGTTTTTAACGATCCGCCAAAGTTTTTAAAAGTATGCACTTCGTTTTTCTGAAAGCACATTTCAACTTTGTCCAGGCGCGGCGAGAATTAAATAGTTTTACACACATTTTCGTTCCTCCTAGTCCGGCATCCAGCAGACAATATCTTGACCTATGGCTTCTTATACGATGACCACGAAACCCTCCAAGCGAAGAGAGTTGCAAGCTGGCAAGCATTTTGCCGTAGGAAGTGAAGGTGAAACTCCTTAGACTTGGGATAAAACGAATTTCCAGAAGTTCCGATCGCTAGAGAAAAACTCCTAAAACATTCAGAATGAACTTAAAATAGATTTAATACCTCACACAGATTAGACTGTGCCCATCTAAAGAAAAACCTTAATCAACAATTACATTATGTAATAAAATTCCTCATTTGTTTTATTTATGTATTTTTAGGATTCACTTTGCTTCTATATTGGCCAAACTGCAAGATGCAATTCGGCCATGTTGAATAAATTGAATTCAGCTCTTTTTAGTGTCACCTCAAGCAAGTAGGATTGGTTGAGCCATTAAGTTGCAGTATGTTTAGAGTTGAGCAGGCAATTTTTAATGGGGCTAATTTTTATTTGGAAATTCCACCTAATTTTCAACCATTCTTAATTCTGGAATTGGCTTATTTCTATTCAAAAATAGGCTTAACACTAGAAAAGGTAGTGTTCCACCTTGGAAAGAATAAGATTCTTCTTCACTGTGCGCTTCATTCGCTTTTCTGTTCCTTCCATCTATGGTCATCGTGGAGGCGAGATGCGCTGTGCGAGCGGTCGGATGGGACCGAAGTTTATGGCTTTGCCGAAGACGATGATTTGAGTTGCATGCAAAAGAAGACGAAAAAATAATGGACGCCATCCTCGGCTGTCGGCGACGCCAAGTTCGCGTTCCCTCACTAACAGCAGTACTAACAGGAGGGGTTTGCATTGAAATTATATTAATTTGCCGAGAGTTTACTTTCGCCAACACCGGGAAGCCGGATTCCAAGCAGTTTGACGTCCAAGCAGCCGGAAACGGCGAGGCTGCGCTAACGACGTCACCGCTTGCTGGCGTCCTGTTTTGCTCCGCATCGGAAATAACCCTCGGGGCCATCCGGGCCCCACCGTAGTGCCCGGAAACGAGCTTAAATTCGTTTCGGAAAATAGATGTTGATTAAATTGAAACTTTACGCAGCAGTAACGTGCTGCTCGTGCGGAGCCGTGCCGCGTGTTGATGGCATCCCGGGGTTGCCGGTTGCAAATCACCAAACCACGTGAGCACGTGATGATAAACTTCAAACAGCGCATAACTTCCCAGTGTGGGGTCGCAAAGCTACAACGCTCAGCAAGGGGCCGTAAGTTTTTCGTAGATAAGCCTGGCTTACGACGAGTCGACGGGAGCGGATGAAGCTCGCTGCACCTCGGACAAGGACACCGACACCGGGGCCATACTTTTGCAATTATGCAGTTAGTTTTTCCATCAACTGTGGATGGGTTTCCTCAGTGAACAAAATGCCGTTTTACGACTCAAAGACTTCCCACCTGGTGGAAATATGTTGGTATATCCTCTGGACACCGTTTTGTTACAACTACCGAACCATCGACGTTTGCCATCGATTAGGATGAAATCAAACACGACGATAGAGATTTCGACAGCAAAGAGAAAACTTTTGAGTGAGATGAAACGGAAAATTAATCTGATCACTCGCGACAGCATCACTAAAACATTGTAACTCAGTATAAGTGGCTGGTATTAAAATGTTACACAAATTAGTTCCAGCAAGTAAAATCGACATAAATAACCAACGCTTCCGTTCGGAGAAATGGTTCCTTATTAGTGAAGAACTGTCGCCAATATGGTGATTTCCAATTCCAGTAAATTAAGTCAAATTAGGCCGGCTTTTGCACCAGGAGGCCTGGCGCACCAGGGCCTGGAGCACCAGGATCCATCACATGGCCAGTTTGATAGCAAACTGGACAGTTTCTTAACTTTCTACGACACCTACAAGTACACATACGCACACTTGCAGAGGAAAGTTTTGGTGTCCACTCGATCGTATAAACACGTGTTAGTATACGGCGAGAGGCCAGAGTGGTCGCCTTTTTCTGGGAAGAAAAGTTTTGTGTTTGTATTTATTTTTCATACACCCACGTTGACCGACCCAGGTGTATGGGGCTGTGTGTGTGTCCGGAAGCTGGCCAGTCATTCCCGGTTTGTACCGTCCCGAAAGACGAACTCACGAGCACAGCGAAAAAAAACCGGTTCGTTGAACCGGTCGGTGAACAGATTCCTAAATTTAAGCTAGGACCAGAACTCGGACCAGGTTGCGTGGTGGTCGTGTCGATACGCCAGCACTCCAGAGCGAGACTTCCGGTAGACTGCAATAATTAACGAGCATCGCGTCGGTAAACGCGCTGTTTGGCAGAACGACAAAGTTTGGCGATCAGTCAACTGACGGCCGGGCACGAAAACCAACCGTTACTGTAAACAACGAACTTCGCTTCAGAAACAGTACTCTCGTTACTGAAGCCCTTTCGGAGGATGGTTTTGCACCTGTTTGCACAGCACGTCCTCGCGGAGCCATGTTTTTCACCGATGGCCGTACTCCCGGGAGTCTCGAACTCGATTATTTAGCATCGCTTATCGATGCATCCTTTTTTGCTGTAGAGACGGTACAATAACAGGATACGTGAGCCGAACGATGCGCACTTAGATTGGCTGAAAGGGAGCGCAGAGTGCAAACTTCCAGCAACGGGAATAATTGATATGTAATGTAAATAAATTTTAGATTTTGCATTGCTCAAAATCTGGCCGTTGTGGGATAGGCGAGATCGAGAAAATGTATCTCTACTTAGTGTCCGACTCCGTTTTTACGGTTGTGTTAGCTTATGATACGGAATGTTGGTGGGCCGTAGGCGACTTGAACCAAGAGCAAGAGGAAGCGATAAAAGTTGAACAGTAAACAAGCAACCGAACACTTTAATCCGCTTACCGTGTTTGTCTTCAACATTTTCTTTCCTACCATACTTCCGCTGGCGATAAGCGCTGAAGGCAAATATCATGACGGTAATTACAACGGCAAAGTGTAAAATCCGAAACCCTAAAATATCCGTGTGAAAGTAACGGCTGAAAACCTTCAAAAATCTGGGCAAGGATACCTCGTAGCTTTCGCTATTTGAGAAGTTTTCTACGATTTGAGACTTTTTTGTCTCTACATCACAACTGTTTTTGTTGTTCTTTCTTTTTTAATAATCCGAACTTGGTGACCCGCGGCTTAACAGTTTATGATTTCTTACGTTAATACAGACTGTGAGTTTTGACAGAATTCTTACTTCTCGCAGTTTCGTATTGTATGTTTAAATATTGAAAATCAAACGCTCAACATTTAAATTTTCAATTAAAATTCAATCAATTAAAATATCCTAAAGCAGCTTTTTCCCAAATTCCTACTCAATCCATGTTTAAAAAATAATAAAACTTTGGCCTTAAATTAATTTGTATGCACGTTAAATCAAAGTACTGCAAAACATGTCCTAACCATGGTCATGGTCAGTTTTCTGCCTTGGCCCAAAAGGGGTATTTTGTTTGCCACCTGGCTCACCCATCGACCAACCATGAAAAGGCCCTCTAATGCACCGGGGCCATTTGATCAAAGATACCACCGTGAGTGTGCCTTTCGATGCCCAATGTTGGCACACCGAAAGGGCCAGGCACAAGCCAAACACCCACCGATAGCGATCCGGGCGAATGGTAAACGACAACATTATCGTTTACGGCGCAAAGCAGCAAAACCTACAGAGGCCTCGATGCAGGCCGTCCGAGTGCCTCCGAGCTAGATTCAATATAAATGGATGGACTCGCCGTTTTAATGATGGTTTCGTCTATAGTTTCATCATGATCCCCGGTGATGCGTGCTCGTTTAGCAAACCGGCTGCTCGCGGCTGCCGTGGAATTTCATTGAGCAGCTCTCTTTCCACTTGCCTTATCCGCGTGGATCCGCGTTATGCGCGCACCAGCTCATATCCGGGCCGGGATGGTATCCTGGTGACCACACCGGTGCTTAGGGATCACCCACATGAAAGCGTAAATATGTAAAAGCGATCCCGAGCGAACCGGACCCATCGGATGTGAGTACGGCCGTGTCCCCAAATAGCAAACGGAAGTAACGTGTGTATCCTTCTCGTTGCACTAGTAAGCATCACGTTTACCGACATGATACCATATGCCGTGTAATAAAATAACTACCACCTACGGTGACTTATTGTGGGACTCGTTAATCACCAACGCGGTGCAACGGACCCTGGCCAGCAACTCGATCAAAATCGATGGATATTTTATGCATCAATAACTTTTTCTGCCACGTTCCTGTGCCTCATTTGTATCGTCCAGCGGCAGACGAGGCTTCTACCACCGCAAATCAGTTACCAACCGTGGTTAATATCGAAGCTGTCAGTGTGGAAGTTATCGGTAAATTAGGTGAGTTCTTTTATTAAATGAACACTACAGTTTGAGGGAACGTACACAACGACTGAAATGACTTACATTGCTTCTTTGTAACACTCAACGGTAACTCTTCGTAACACACAACGATTCGAACACTTCGATAGGATAAGATCCTCACCAATGAGCCGATTTCCTTCAGGTACGAGAGACTTCTTTCATCAGGTTCGAGTAAATTTTCGAATCCACACAGCCTTGAAGGACCGCTAAGTTCCCAGTTCCATGTTCAGAAATTCAGACCATAATGCCTTTGGTATAAATTTGTTTTCCAGGTCTAAAATTCAGCTCTGGCCACATATGGCCAAGGGCAATTACATTTATTCGTCATAATTTTGCTCTTGAATCCTTCAACTTATGTCTCAAAAGAACGATGTTCATATTACGATGCACATATTATATTCAAATATTCAGTCGCCAAACTTCTCTTCGCCATCCACTGTACGTATTACGGATTGCGGCGCAAAATAAAGCCCACCTAAAACAATGTCTAATGCGCTATTGATGCTATTGTGGTATTCAATAACCTATCAGCGCCATTCCATGAAAACCGCTTCCTAGTCATTATTTTCGAAATCCCTTTCGGAAAACAAAATATTACCCTCCCGTCACTCATTTTCTATTCACTTCCATTGTCAGCATGTCATTAGCAGTCCCGACGCCTTTCCCGGGGCTTTTTCACACCGGTTGCTCGTTTTTCAGTTTTCCCAACAACCCAACCCAAACCTCGAAACGCCTGTATTTGGTACACCCTTTTCGGGGTATGAAAGAGAAGGAAAAAGGGACAGGAACGGGCGAAACATTCAAACCTTTTTCCCACCGTCGGGAAGTCGCGGGCGAGAAAATGATCGGAAATCACCGTTTGCATCGGCGAAGGGCGAGGTGCACCGTGCGAAGGAGTTATGTTTGTCGCTCCTTCCACCGGCCTCCCCACAAACCGGCAATAAATCAATATAAACGAGCTATTTTTCACTTCTGACAGAAGCGACCGTCCCGCCCCACAGCACTATCGTGCGGCAGTAGAAAGTCAAAGCTGGCTGTCGCTGGTTCACCAGCCGTTCACCGGTCTGACCCACTTCTGGCCACCGTGTATGCGAGTTCCCAGCATTTACGCCAGAGGTCGCGCCGGACCGGAAGACACATTCCCACATTTCCGCGCGTGGCGCAAGGCTGCACAATGTTCATCGGCCCTCGGCATGAACCACACAACCTTCGTGCGCCGTTTAACGGTTCCATGTCGGCATCGAATCGGACCGAAGTCCTTCGCAACGACCACCAACGACCGGTTAGCATCGGTCATGGCGGCACGGCTTCCACAGTCCACAGCCAGCGCTCGAGAGCAGAGGATCTCTATCGAAAGCTTCGGTCCATTTCAGCGAAGAGCCAACTTTCGCTATAACCAACCGCCTCTCGACGGTCTGTTGTCTTGGCAACGGCACAACCGGTGGCAACTATTTGCCATTTGCTGGCAGTTTTTTCCCTCGATCCTGTGGCTGTTGGAGCATTCGTTTCATAGAAGTGAATTTCTATCGCGGTTTTGTCCTTGACCTTGGCCAACGCCTCGTCTTCAGTTGTATCGCTTGAAGTTATTGACATCTTCGACTCAAAACATATTTGTTTCTCTGCGAAAAGTGCTTGCCGGGTATCCTGCGGGCAACAAATTAACGGTACAAGGTGGCCAATGGAAAGGCGATTCTTTGAGATGTTGTTTCACCACGTTTCACGCGTGACTTTCGATATGAAATATGAAAAACACTTTAAGTTTATGGACTAAGGATGACATCCTTCGGTAATAATCCATCGGGACATCCATTCCAATAATCTACCCTTATCATTGGTCAAAATTCACAAAATAGAGACAGCAGACAAAGTACAGGAAGATTGATTAATTTATCCAGCGCTTCAAATATTGACAGAATTTAGAGGTGTTTTGAATTACATTTGACGTACAATCAGCTTTGTCACTAGCTGAAAAAAAAACTGGTGAACTCGATAAGATAATTAAACATCATAGAAATAGCTGTCGTTTACCTCAACGCGCTGTCGGTCGTCGGTGATTTATGGCTGGTCGCAACAGGACCAAAGGCCGGTCCCAAAGGAACCCTTCCGGAGTTTGTCTCACGCCAAACCCTCCGTTAGGAACCCGGGACCCGGGTTTCGCTCGATTATCTTTTTACCATTTTTTCGTCACGCTTTTTTATGCCCCATTTTTTGCAATCCTAAATAAGAAACTTTCCACTGTCCAACCCTCCGTTTCTTTTTTCTTGCCATTCGTACAATCCTTTCCTTTGCCACTGCCAAATAATGCTCCACGAAATAATACTCTCAATACGCGTTGGCCGGGTTTCTGATTTCCGACTTCGTATCGAATTGCACGGCATCGAATCTGTGTGAGCTTTTCGGTCATTGAGGTAAGGCAGAGGCTATCGACCTGTAGCTCGAACCAGGGACTACTGCCCCACAAAGGGAGACTCTTAAAGGTCAAAGTGGGGGTGGTAAAGGAATGGGCTAACGAAAGCAAATTCCCCGTACGACCCCCCATCCCGATCGTCGGCAGGCGAAAACGTTGCGCCCTCGGCAGTGAAAAGTAGCTGCCATCAGCATAAAAGCATAAAAGGGTGTTTCGGATTCGGTTCTTTAGTATTTTCGTTCGACCTGTCTGACCTGCCCAGTTGAGTAGCAGAGCCCGAAACTAGGTTCCCCAGACACAGGGATTCATCGATCCCATAGGTGTTTGTTTCACCACACAAAACACAACATGGTTTGGTGTGTCCATCCATCTAACCTCGCTGGTGTTTCAACCGAAAGCACATGGTTTGTAAATATCACTCGATGAACTAACGAGCTTATGGAATTTCGGTTGCGATCAAAGACGTACTTTATGGAACGAAGGAAAGGTAACAGACACAATGTCTTTATGGGTCCGAACCGAATGTTTCAATGCTGCCTCGGTAGTCCGTTGGCCCAAACACCCCCAGGGGTCGTCCTTGAGACTTACAACACTGAACTAGCAATGCATTCAACGATCGACGAATGACCATTTCGATGTTCTTAACTTCCTTCAGCTGATGTTTTGCTACCTTTGAGCATTTCGTGGAACATTGAATCGATGGCACAAATAAAAGCCCGATTTTATTTACGACGAAATGCGATGCAATGTACGGTGAATGGAAATCGCTCCCTCCCTCCCGTCGAAAAAAGGACTCGAATGGACAACATCAGCTCCAGCACACCGTCCCGCTTTCGGTAGCCGGTAGGACGCATTCAGCAGCCGAGTAGAATTGAAGGATGATTTTGTAATCTGCTCACAATTCGTCTAACTCCGTAATACATCCATCCAACCGTCCAACAGCTCATCTATCCGACATCGGGCTCGCGTCCGCGTCCGATCCTTCGGGCCCTAACGAGAGCACTCGCTCACTCGCTTAGGTCGGTTAGAAACCGCCGGGACCGGTCCCGGCAAACACGTTAGCTAATTGTTATTCTACGTACGGACCACGGTCGCCGGGAACCACTCGCCCGGGACCGAGGTCGCCGGATCACGAGTGAATTTGAATACAAACTCCTCCTGGTCCTGGGCCCCCGTCCGTCCGTCCGTCTCGCGGTCAGGTGCACTCTCCAGTTGCCCGGCGCTTAGAGCGAACTTTACAGCGAGCTAGCGGCGGCTGCGGCGGCTCCTGTGAAGGTCTTTCCGTGTTTCTTTCCTTTCCCGGAGCCAGGAAAACGCCCTACCGCCACCGGTCGTGGGAAAATGGCAAATGAAAAAATCATATCCTGGCGTTTCCCGGCGGTACCCCGGTGGTCCCCGGGCCCCGGGTGGATGGGCATGAATATGAATGACTCTTCTGGCCAGAATCCGCGACGACTCAGCGCGCCGCCCGCCATTGTGTTCGCTTTTATAAGTTTATTTATTTGCTTTCTTCGTGGGTGTTTCTTTTTTTTTTTTTTACTAACCGACACTAACTTTAGCTCGTCAAAATGGAGTAAACGGCGAATGCTCCATGGTGCCATGTTTTATCGTTTCGTTTCGTTTTTGTTCGGCCTCGGCTTGTAGTTGCATATATTGTTAATACATTTAGCTGAGCCCTTTCGCTCGTGACGTCCGTGGCTCCGTGGCGGGAGTGGCCGGGATATTCGCATCGTATATCGCATTCACGTTTCGGGCCAATGCAGCCGCCATTGCGGTACTATAATAGCTAGTCAACAGGACGGACTTTAGTTGCGTCAGCCACGTAGGATAAATTAGATACTTGCAAAAACTTCCGTCTACGTGGATCATTCATTCTCTACTTACAAACTCCTACTCTTTGTGAGCTTAGTCATTTATCGATACAAAAGAAAAGAAAAACACAGGACACATTCTATTACACAACTCTGCCTCGGACTCTCTAGGGACTTCGTCTTCGTACCGGTGGCTAGTCTAACGAAGTTACTAAGAAGAAAATTAAAATTCACAATCCAAGTGCTTTCTAAACCACCGTTTAAGGTGCTAACTAAAGTGCTAACGGGCGGCAATAACGCGAGAGAGAGTACAATTTCAAAACTAGTAAACAATAATGGGAACGAAAACAGGAACAGACGAGACGAGGTCCTATCATTTAAAACAAGCAGACACAAAAGCTCACGAGAAGACTTGCTAATCGAATAAATAACTTGGACCGTGGGACGAATTCTTGGACCGATCCAGTTCCGCGAGGGCCGCGTTGTGTCGTTGCCCATTGTTTCTACACACACACGCAGGGCGACCAGCAAGCTTCGGCCACCGCGGACCCATCAGGAAGCGTCGGGGGCCGACTTGTCAGGACTGTCCACTTTTGCCCCGGTCAGTCCCGATCTGTACAAGGCTGTCGGCTCTACTTCTTTCGTGCGCCCCAAGGATTCCTGGTGACGGTGGTTGGTGGTGGTGGACGTTACGTTTCCGCTACGTGCGTGTCATCATGCCATTAATCATGATGTTGGCGAGCGCATTCCGACGCTTTCGCCAGGTGCCCATGCCCTGCGAGTGATACTGCAGCTGGGCGTACCACTGTTTGGTTTTCGTGCCGTCCTCAGCCTGCAAGCAAAGAGGGGGGTGTGGCAGGGCCACGAAGAACGGGTATCAAAAATCTGGGAGCTTCGGGAGAAAAAAACAACAGCGCGGCCCACGCGCGGCGAACCTACCTTGAATATGAAGGACTCCTTCGAGAGAATCTCCTGCACCTCGAAATAGTCCTCCCAGTCGTGCTCGGAGCAGACGACGCACCGGTCGAGGAAAAGGGGCTCCCGCAGCAGCGTGTAGCGGCCGCCCTTCTCGCGGACCAGCAACAGCGACGCCTCCCGGATGCCGGTGTGCCGCGGAAAGCTGAGCGTTTCCGTGAGGGCCCGGTCCGCCTTGTAGCTGGCCGTTGGCTGCAAAGGGAAAAGAGGGGAGAGGGATGAACGTTAGTGGGAAAGGGCCTGCTGGTGGTGGACTCCAACGAATCGGTCGCTCAGATTCCCGTGTCCCGTTTTCTGGGTGATCCGAACCGGACCTGTGCGCCGTGCACCTGAACATTTCATCATGATTTGTGGCAGGCCCCAGGAGAAGCCTTCAAGAAGGAGTCGCCAACAGAGACAAAAGGGATGAAGTCAGCTGGAAGCGCACCCCCCGCTTGGTGGCCAGCCTACCAAGCGACCAAACAATGAGAATTTAAAGCCGGCTGCAGGTGGGGCACAGATTTCGTGCCGAGTCCGACTGCACATCCTCATTAGGGTAGCATAGGGTTGACGGACTGATATATCGGCCAGGGGTCTTGAGAGGATTACGTTGGGAGCGTTAGTCGTAGTTTGTGGTGGGTAGTTTGCAAAAGGTATGTTTAATCCATCTAGTGTTTGAATTTTAAACTAGCAATTACTTGATTTTTTAAACATTAAACTCCATTCTCAAAGTTGTTCCTTCCTCATTAACTTCCTCATTAACCCGATAAAAAATTGAGACCAAGAGAAGCTTGTGAAAATAGATTGCTAAAGCTTTTCGTCAATAACGCCCAAGACTTGCAATAAGAGACCCACCATGAAGCTACCTTTATAATGGCAATCGGACCACCGGAAACATCTCAAATAATGTTTTGAAAATCACGCAAATTAATGGATTTCTTTTTAGCCAAACTTATTGAAATGGCAGCGCCCTCTGGCGCCGTGTAGCAGAATTGGGTTCAACTCCCGCCAGATCGCCATCGCCGTACCTTGCCGTTGGTCACCAGCAGCGCGTTGATGGAGGTCAGCTTGATCGTGCGGCTCTTCTTCCAGTTCCCGTCGTTCGGCTGCGTAAAAAGGAGCCGGCCCTCGATCACAAACCGGACCTCCTCGTGGTTCCACTCCAGCACGTCGACCGCCATCTTGCGCAGCTTGATGTTTATCATGTCCAGCTCGCAGGACAACCGGCGGCCCGGGCTGGACGAGGAAATGCGACGCCACAGCTTGGTCGGCACGTCCTTGGCCTCGCGGTTCATGTGGTTCAGGTGCAGTTCGATCTTTTCCTGCGATTGCTTCAGCAGTTCCTTGCCCTCCAGATGACCGGGCGTCACCTTGTAGAGGCGAGCCAGCAAGAGCGGGTACTTGGTGACCCGCTGCACCGGGACCTACAATGAAAAGAGCAACAAAACCCATCAGAGACCTGCGCGCCAGAGAGTGCGCCCCAACGAATAGGTGTCGAACCATCAGAAACGAGTTGAGATTCATGCGCCGCAGCACGGCATTCTCCATCTGCGAGACGCGCAGAAAGATCCGCAGCAGTTCCTTCTCCTTCTCCAGGTTGGCCAGCAGCAGACTGGCGGCCCCCTGGCGCACGCAGTAGCTCTCGAACGCGTGCAGCATCGGGGCGGCCTCGAGGAAGATCTTGCCGATGTTCACCGTCAGCAGGTCGTCGTCGCCCTGCTCGGTCGCGATGTCGAGCGCGTCCCGCATCCGCTCGGCCAGGAACTGGTTGTTCTCTAGCAGCTCTTCCACGTTCAGAAAGATGGCCGACAGTTGGTCCTGGTTGAGCAGCCCGGCCACCAGCATCGGCTGGTAGAACTCCTCCAGCACGATCTGCAGGTCGCGCCCGTACTTCTCCTCCGTCTCGACGATCTCGGTGATGATCTCCTTGCGCTCGGCCCGCTTCTTGCCACACTTGCGGCAGACCAGCGGCGCGTACATCACGCCCGACTCCGTCACCTGCGTTTCCACCGGCCCGTCGCAGTCCTCACACAGGTGGATCGGGGCGATCTTGTTCAGCATCAGCGCCGACCCGGACCCCGAGCCCGCCAGCGGATGTTGCCACCGGCTGCGTGAAGTCTTGCTCGTCTCCGACCCAACGCCCGAATCGTTCCGTTCGATCTCGGCCGACGCTTTCGATCGCTGCCCACCGCCGCCAGCCAGTGTCATCGACGTGTCCTCGCTCGAGTCGCTAATGCCCGAGATGTGGCTAAGCCGGCTGCTGATGTCCGATATTTGGCGCTGGTGGTGCCGCAGATCTGTGATCGGTTCCGATTCTTCTTCCTCCAGTATGATGTCACTAGCGTTGCCGAACTGAAAGCCACCACCTCCACCACCGCCGTACGATTCCTCCTGCGCGATGCCACGCTCCTTGGCGTCGACCAGGTACGACAGGATGTCGTACTTGGAGGCACCCTCGAAGATGGACCGCCCCACGTTCCGCTGCTTCTCGAGATCCACATCGTCGATCGGTGGCGCCGTCAGGGGCAGCGGTGGCGGGATGTCCGTGATCTCCTCGTAGATCGGATCCCCGTTCAGTCGGATCGACTCGTAATGGTGCTCCCCCTCGTCGTCGTCGTCGTTCGTGGTGTTGATCTCGATCTCCGACAGCGTCGCGTCCACCAGCATCTGGTAGAACTTGGTGCGTGACGTCGCGGTCTGGTCGTCGTCCACCGTCAGATCGCTGCTGCAGCTCTGGTAGCAATCGCTCAGATCCGCCAGCTGCTCGAACTCCATCAGCTCGTAGGCGGCGGCCGAGCCGTAACTGTTGCCCGAACTGACGCTACTCCGCTTGCTGCCGTTCGGCAGGTCTTTTGCGGCAGCGCTCAGCTGCTTGGCGCGCTCCTCCTGGATCCTCAGCAGCGACTGCTCGATGAGCCGCGAAACGTCATCCTCGTCTTTGGTACCGCTCATGTCCAGCCCGTTGCGGGATTCCTTTAGCCGCAGCAGCGAGTTCTCGACCAGCTTCGCGACCAGCTCGTACTCCAGACCCTCGGCTAGCTGGCTGAGCGTGGCGTCCTCCAGCAGCCGGGCGATGAAGCTGTTCCGGCATACCTTCGCCTGCAAGCTACCGGACGGGTCAGCTGTTGCGGTCAACGCCGGCTTCAGTGCCCTCCGCAGCACGACCGGAGTCGTGACCTGGCGCGTCGGATCCTGACCAGCGCGTTCGGGCGCATCCCAGGCCTTCTCTTTGGAATCGTTGCAATCGCTAGGAACTGGCGGACTGGCTGGGGGACTGGGGCTGCAGGCAGTGTCCTTCCGCTCCACGACCACCGATTGTTGTGCAGGAGTCGGCTCAGAAGACGGCGGCCCGTCCCGCTGAGGATCGTAATCGAGATTGATCAACGTTCTGCCGCCGTTCGTTTGCGTGCCTTTGGCAGGGAGAATGCTGTTCGTTCCGATCGGGATTATCGAGGTTCCGATCGTCGATGTGTCACCCGCCAAGGTTGCCCCGGTTCCATGGTAGCTGAGATTTCGCTCATTGTTGCTCGCTATCAGTTCGTCCTGCCCGTCCAGCGTGATGTCCGAGGATAGCGTCAACTTTCCAGTTCCTCGGTTCTGGAGCGTGGAAGTCGGAGAGCTGACGCTGATGGTGATGGTGTTCGACGCGGTTTGTCGTATCTCGCCCGGGGAGGCCGTTCCGCCATCGTTGACGACCACCGACGACTGGTAGATCGTGGTGTCGCTGGCCCCGTCCACGTTGACCGTCGAGTAGCAATCGTCACCGGTGATCAGGATGGACGTTTTCTTCTGATACTGATCCTCGTCCGGTTCGGGATCGTGCCGTATCTCGAGCCGGTGGACTGCTCCACTCGAGGACACAGCGCCCGGGGACGAGCACGCAGTCTGACCAACCTGCAACAGCGTGCGAGACGAGGACGACGTGGAGCTGCTCCGATCGCTGCTGGATCGCCGTACGCCCGCCGACGCGATGAGATTAAAGCAAAAATCCTCGTAAACATCACATTCCCTGGCCGATCCGTTCACCGGGTGAGTCCCGTTTGGAAGGCTCGGGGTGGCCACTAAAATCGCTGCCTTCCCCGGCGGTGGCGGTGGTGGTGGTACTTTTGGGCGGATTCGATTCCCCGCTGCGCCCGCTGCCACTAGCAGGGAAGCCACCGACCCAATCGACGAGTCGGACGACGAGGAAGTGGTCGAGGAGGTCGTTTCCTCTTCGAAAGCCGCCCGGGAGTAGGTTCGGGCCGGTCGCCGGTCTCGCAGGGCCATCGTGTCCTTGGCCGCAGTCTCGCCGTCGGCCGAGTTAGCCTTCGTCGGTGATGCCCGGTCACTGAAACTTCGACGTACTGGACCGCTGGAACTTCGCTGGAAAACCGCCGCCACGGCTCTCGGCTTTGGGTGGTCCGCCGGGATGGCCACGGGTGCTGGAAAGTGAATCAAAAAGGTGGAAACGAAATCAGCACCGATGACAGGAGCGCCCGATTCTTGGAAGTAAGAAACTGCAAAGGATGTTACAGGAACATCACCGTGAAGCGAAGTTGCTGAAGGCTGAACGGAACGGCTGAACGAACGGGGCGAAAGTAATTAGACGCCATCGTGAGACTCTTGGGCCATGGGAGCTGAGGTAGCGCTTTCCGGGTCACCGGTTTCCAGCAGCCGGCTCGGGATTTAACTCGGCTCTCTGGTGCTCGTTGGTGCACTGCAACATATTTATTGCACCAGCTCCAACCTGCAGCTGCAGGATATTTTGATGGAAACCAACGTGCACCCTGGGACCCAGGTCATGGCTAGCAAGGCCCAGGCGTGTGGTTTGTTACCAGCGACCCTCCGAGCAGTTGGCAGCGATGCCAGGGGGGAATTTGACCGTCCGGCTGTTCCAATGGATGTTTGTTTGGTGTAAAATGCAGTATTTGCCAATTTGCTGAATGTATAATGAACCCGACCAACTGCGATTGATGCGAGACTTGATCAGGAAGAAGCTGGAGCTAAAGCTCGATAGCACACACACGAACAAGGATTTTCCAATTGCAAAATGCGTGACAAAACCAGGAGAAGTTACGTTAACATAACTGAAGTTGTTTGCTGTTAATTATTGAAGTTGTTAAGTTGATAATACTTCTTTATAAACAAATAATACAATATTTCTCAGTTTTATTCCAACTTGTACCAGCAACATGGCTTCAGGCTGACGGCATTCGACCGTTTCCGATCAGCGAGCACAACATCGATCCCTGACTTCTGCTGGGCGACGAGTTGAAAAGCATCTTCGAGAACATCAGATGGTTCATCAACTGTTTCACCGTTTCCATGGTTGCGAAGGCTCTCAACTACCACAGTAGCATAATGAGCGATCAGCGATAGATAGCAGAGATCTCGAAAATAATTGCACGATGATGTCATCGATCAGTCATTCACCAGACGAGGCAAACCAAACGGAAATGTCCAATGGAGGTAGGTAGCGAAGGGTAGCACAAAACGGCAAACAAAATCCTTTCAAACTGTTTAATAAAATTCAAAGAATTTCTTCTTCTGAATGGCTGTATTATCCTTTTCTTGTCAATTATGTTGACAGTGGATGAACTCTTCAGCAATTATACGTAAAAAGCACAGAAGAAACTGTTTTTCCTTCTGATTAATGTTTTTGTTGATTACTGGTAGTGAATTCTGACGGTAAGTAGTTTTCTTACCATTAACTTAACCTTCGTTTTTAGACAGTTTAACTTGTGGATAGCTGCCTTGCAAATATCATAGAGTTACAGAATTTACTAGTTACTTTTACCATCAAAACTTATATTTATGACGCTTCTCGTCGCTTAGTTAAAGATCGCAAAGGAGAAGACCAAGCAAAGGGAATTGAATGTTAAAAATTGAATGCTTCAACAAGGTTGAAAGTAATACGTTAAAAGTTATCTTGTACACATAAAAAAGATCCTTGATCCGGATAGTACGGATAAACCCGATTAGCTAACCTTTCCCAAGTCCAACGGTGTGAGCAGTTAGACCACACCGTTGACAATACAATTTTGTTTCATTTCACCCCAACCGTTCCGAAGGATTCCCAGATCCAGCGAATGGTCCCAGCCAAAATTCACCCAATCGCCAGGGCGAAACAATTACACCCCCCGGCGGGGCCGCTTGCATCGAACCGTACATCGAGCTCTGTTATTCCAGCCGTTCAAGGGTTTTGCTATTTTTGTCACCTCGATTCACGGTGTTAAAGTTTTTCTTCCACCCAAAAACCTGATGGACCATTACCGATTGTAGTAGCGCGAGGGCTCTGGGAAGCACTGAGCAAACAGTTCCGTAGTTCCGGGCTGAAGGACCGAAGGATCGTGTGTCGTGACGGAACAACGGAACGGAACAACAATCGTGTCGTGACACCGTCTTTACCGTGCTCGTTCTGGGTGCCGGTTCCGAAGACAAACGTTTGTTTGTAGAATTTCTTATCGTTATCGCACCCACCTCGAAACCACTCTCGAAAGCTGCAAACGATCCAGGTTCGCTTCGAAAGCGGGGACCGTCTTCCGCTTCCCTCTGGGATTACGGCCCTACCCGCCTCAATGGGGGTGTGCAGGTCCCGACGTACCGATTGGCAAACGCAACAACTCCTTCTCGCTTCTTGTGCCGGAGGCAGAAAACGAATCGTAATCAAAGTTCATATGTAAATATCGTGCTCCAGCTGCATTTCCGCTCAAGCACCCTCTTCCGGCGCCCGGGTGAGTTACCGTATAAATCACGGCGCCTTCGATAGTTTTCACACCGTTCCGGGTCCCGCAGTGAAACCGTTCCTCGATGTACACCCGCTCGACAATGTACACGACGACCCGCAGCGCGCTTCTCTCGGTTCGCTTTCGGTCCCAATCATGTTATTTTATTGCCCGCCTCAGTGATTTATGCGAATGTCTCAAAACACTGGCAATCGACAGGCGACGTCGCCCCTGGGCCCCGGACAACTCCCCGTGCGCACCCCCCCTTAGTACGGATACGGAAGACAGCGCACGGGTTTAGAAACCCGCCGCCGATCGGAGTCCTGGAGCAGGCAGAAAAGCCTGCCATAATTCCATTGGGTCTGATCGCAAAGCCAATATTTCGCCAACAAACCGTAAAAAGCTGGACTATGGAGGGACAAATAATTTCGACAAATTTTTCAAACCCAGCCCTTCGTCCCGTTTCCCACGAGTCGTCTGAAGGCAAATTGTCCATATTGGCTTTCGCCATCCGCCGAGGATTGCCCCGTCGGCTTCCAACTCCTCAAGGGAGCTCTCTCTGGTCGGCTCCAATGCAAAAGTCTGACGCCTCCGTTCTGGAGGAGGTCCGTGACCAGGGCAGGAACGGTAAAAAGGTCAACGATTTATCGTAACAAGGATCACTGGCTTATCGGCGTGTACACTGTCAGTTATGCTGCCCGAGCTTCGGTGTCCCCAATCCGGGCCAGCCGGAAGTGAAATCACAAACAGTCGAAACGGTGTCGAGGCGATGCTTGGAATAAGGTTTCTGCATGGATTGCTTCTACAACATGGTTCGTATTTTGAATACTTTAAATTTAGTTTACAACTAATTAAGGATCCATCCAAAACATTCCCGATCGTTTTACAAACCCGAACCAAAAGCAACTCATTTACATTTACAGCAAGAACGACATCGACATGGTGGGAAAACACTTCAAAGCCCGAAACATACCAGTGTTATGGCCCTTAAAGCGAGATGGCCTCGGCGTAGTTCGAACTGCAGTCGTAGCAACAGAGAGGACTGCCGGGAACCGCCCGTGTGTATCGATCTGGCACGAAATGGCCAAACCACCGCAGCGATTAATCGCACCAGCTGCGGAGTAGCTCCTGGCGAGGTTCGGCACCCGATAACCCACTGCCCAGAGGCCTTGCTCTACTCTAAACTTCAACCCCGGGTCGCGTAGCGCAGAGCCTCGCGTTATCACCAGCGCCCGCGGGCTCTGACTATTTCCCATCCAGCGTCCATGTCGACGCAGGATTAGCATAAACTCTAATGCCCCATAATTAGCGGCCATCAAGTTCAGCGAACTATAACATCAATCCTAGCGCGCGTGGTGGTATGCGGTTTTTGGTCTGGCCAGTACGCCACTAGAGCACCGGGATGCAGGCTGCTCCGTCGATGGCGCCGCTCCAAGAATCACCTGAAGTGAACCTCCCTCGGGCGCTCACTGGGCAGTGTCCACGATAGTTGCCCAAACAATGGGCGACGGGCAAACATGTTGAAAAATGAGCAACATATTGGGCATTATTTAATGTCGAATCAATTTCGGGCCTCGACCGTGTGCGGCAGGCCTGCCGGATGGCAACCGCTCTCGCGAATCGCGTGTCCCCGCTGTACGCATTAATGAATTTGTGATTGTTTTAGGCACAAACGCGAACAAAGCAATGCCGTCCGACCGTACGGTAGGACCTTTGGGATAACGCCAATCTCCAGAAGTCGGCTTTCAGAAATGTAGCTCGTTCCTGGTACGTTCCATGGACTCCGCGCGTGAGGCATATGAAGTAATGAATCATTTTAATTAGCGCCTGACTACGGTGGCTGTAGTTGCATTTCGCAAAACAGACCCCACTCTGCGCTCGGGATAGGCTTTTCCGCGCACGAGGTCCGCGCACCCTACTATGGACTCTTTATGGGGCGCTATTATTTTGATTAGCTTCCATCACTCAATCTCGGTTGGGCTAGAGGCGACATGATAAAATTAATTGTTGTCCGTTGAAGACCACACGCCTAATCGGACGGGAGCTGTTAGAGGTATCCGAAAGAGTCCCGACTCTCGTCCCAAAACATTCTCGCTGTTGGGGGCCACGTGTGCTGGAACAGTGCACTATTTAGATCAGGCTTCAAGCGTCGCAATCCGACATTTAGCAGCACAGAAATTGACACCAATTGTCAATCATTCAGACGGTTATTAGAATAGAGCAGAGTATGGGGTGAGTGAGAGATGGAACTTTTAATTAAGCTCCGTTCTGGTGGCGAATGCTGAAAAAGGACACAAGCCATGGCACAAAACCGTATACCATACCATACCCATCATTCAATTGGTAAACTGTTTTGAATTTGTGTTGAAAATCGAGTAGAAGCACCAATAGATTCGGAAGAAACATTTGCGCAAAAGACTTAAAAAATCTGCGCCGACGCTAGGAATTGAATTAGTTAACTTTGTAGATCGTCAACCAGGATGCAGTGCTAAGTGAAAGTATTATTCTACATCTAAGCGAAAGTCCCAAAATAGTTGAGTAAAAACTAAAACTATTCTTCCGAGAAGTGTCTGACAGTTACAGTGAAGAATCCAACAATATGCAAGTCGTTGCAGTTAAGAAATGTATCGAGCCTTAACGTAACGATAAGCAGGAAACCAAACAATACTGCTGCCCTAATAATCGCTTGCGAAACCTGCATCATAATTCAAAGAATCACAAACAACAACATCTTTACATATTTTGACACAATAAATTTAAAATTAAATTTAAAACTATTTCCTGACCACTTTGAATTCAGGGGAGGAAATCAATATGTTAATGACTGCAGACACCATGGTCTGCGCAAACCATCAATTCTATCTAGAGTCTCCTAAAATTCCGACCCAATACGGGAAGCAAATTTAGGGAATAAGTTATTGCTGGATTAGAGTTCGTTGATACGTGCGACCCAACGGATCGGTGTCTTACTACATATAAAAAACAGAAACAGAGTAAGGTGACAGTAAAACGCCATTTCGACCTAAGACCGCGAATAGCAAAGAATCGACGCACTTTAATGACAATGATAATCGTTAAAGCTGCCTTCAAGAGTTTCCTGGTCTTGCAGTTTACACAGCGACCAAACAAGTTCAAGTTCAAACAGTTCGTAGCCCAAAGCTCGACGAATCACAAGCTTACGCCGAAGACGTCAAAGAGTTTCCACAAAAAAATTATACTGTATTTCAATCAGAAACACACCCGTTCTGTCTTGTTCTGTTCCGATTTAGCATCTTGCCATTATGGAAAAACGGCTCAAGACGGCGGCATGCGCCGGAAGAGATATCAACATTGCGTCAAAAGACCCTACAACTTCATCCTGTAATGCTGGGTCAAAGCTTGAAGCAAATCCCCAGGGCCACTACCAAATAAGGACGAAGAATTGAAAAGAATTTGCCAGCCTCAACTGATGTTTGTACTGGCGCGGTCGTGTCCTTTACTTACCATCGCTGTCACCGCCATTTGCCTTGACCACACCGGTCACACGGGCCGTGGGAATACCTCCTTTGCCTTCACTCGCCCATCCGTTCGCTGTCCGCTGTTCCGGATGGTCCGTCGGTTCCACGGTGGCCCCACCGTTCACGGTCCCGTTCCCATTCACCGTGACCACCTCCGTGAAGAGCATCTGGGCAAACAGCTTATCGTCGTCGTCGATGATTTCGTTCTCGACCAGAAAATGGACCTTCTTCCGCCCACCGGAAACGCTGGTGGTCGTCGAACCGACCTCTGACGCCGCTACCGTCGGTGGCTCCTCGGCCTCCGTGGACGGTGTGGGAAGATAGAACTGAGAGCCACGGTGCGAGTGGCGCTTATCGGCGCCCGGTTTTGGCAAGTTCCGCGCACTGACCGTACCCGTCTTGGAGCCAAACGTTCCGCCGCCACCGTCGTCGGCCGCCGTGGTCAGCTTGGCAAGACGCTGCACCAGCGTGTGGTTCAGGCGGATCGTATCGTACCCGGGCAGTCCGGGGCAGGATGGGTCGCCCGGGGAGCATGGGGCCGCCGGCACCGCGGACGGTGGGCGTTTGAGGATCGATTTGATTGCACTTTGCGACCCCGGATCTCCGGCGGTCGAGATCTGCGCCGGAAGCGAACGGCTGTCGTCGTCTTTGGTTACCGCCGTCCCAGACCCGGCCACCATGCCGACCTCCGACACCGACTGCTGCAGCAATGGCTGCTGTTTTTTGGTGCGCGGTGGCCGCTCAGGCATCCCATTCGGTGCCCCTACGCCACCCAGGTCCAGCTCCAGCGCCGCACCGTCGTTCGGAGCGATCTCGACCGGATCGTACACGTACTCGTCCACATCGTCGTAGACGGGCGCCGGCCGTGAGTCGTCGAATAGCTTGATTCTTTGGCCATTGATTGCCGCGATGTTGTTGGCCGCCGGATTGTACCGGTTGGCGTACAGGGTGTCGAGAATGTTCTCGTACTTGGCCGCACGCAAGTCGAACTCGGCGTCGGGGGCGAACTCATCCGAGGGCGAGTTGGGCGAGAATTCATTCAGCAGGGCGCCACCTCCGCCACCGCCGGCGCCACTCAGCGAGATCAGATCGTACGGGTTGACGTCACAGCGCAGGATCGACTTCCGGCTCGTCGGTGAAACGATGCTCGACGGGGCCGGCGGTGCCGGTGACGACAGGTCGTTCGGTCGCATCAACCCATCGTCGCGTTCCGACTCCACCCAACAGTCTTGGAACGTGGACAGCTTGGCCGGGGGCGTCCTCACGCTACCCTTGCTGGGCGACGGTGACCGCGCCGATCCGCGTTTGCTGAGTCCTCGCGACGGGCTCGTACTCTTCGTGCGGCCCCGCAGCTTCTCCTTGATGGCCGCCTTCACCGACTTCGAAGGACCCCCGTCCGGGGGTTGCGTTAACCGCGAGCGGCGCATAAAGTCGTACGGATCCGGGTTGCCGTTGCCGAGGATCGACGGGCGCGCCTTCTTGCCGTAGGTCGAGGCCAACTTCACGGTGCCGGCGCTGGAGCGTTGGGGCGGCGGGGCCAGGTAGGTGGCCCCGGACGTCAGCCGGACCGTACCGCCGATGGGCGCAAGCGGCAGCCGGGAGCCCTTGCACTTCTTGCACACCGTCGCCTTCTTGACGTCGCGCTTCGTCCCGCTCAGGTACTCCGGGCAGCAGCAGATCAGCACGGCCATCTCGGGCGCCGGACAGTAGATCGTCGGCAGGTGCGACAGGTGCGTGAGTGGGTGCGGATGGTGCGCCATCGGGGCCAGTGGGGGCGGCATGCCGCGCATCGTCCCGTACACCCAGGTTTCCGCGTACTTCATCGTGTGCGCATTGGGCAAGTGTCCCGCGATGGTTGGGTTCCCGTTGAAGTCCAGCGACTCGTACCCGTGCTGGTGGGACGCCGAACCACGGCCAGCGGGCACGAGAGCGGTGGACGCAGTGACGCTCGAGTTGCCGGTCACGGAACCACCCTGTTTGTCTTCATTGGCGCTCGGTTTGCTGAGCTTTAGACGCTGGCCCCATGTTTTCTTGGCCTTATCGGAGGACTTCGCAATCTGTGGAGAAAATAAAAGCGTAACAGAGCGGTCAGGATCGGAGATATTGCTATATTACTGCAAAGTTTTAGTATTAGTAAATTACACTTCAAAATGTTAACAAAAGTGTCCTATTTTGAATTGTCACATAATTGTCAAAGGAATTGCGGAGAAATTGTTAATTATTCTCTTTAAAATAATTAAGTGTTTTTTTTAGTTTTCGTTTATGAAGCATTCATTACTTCTGCTTCTATACATCATGTTTTTTTAGCTAGTTTTTACCTCACCTCACCAAAACCTTTTTCCAAAATAAGGGATAAAATACTATCCTTTATTTAAAAATGGGTCACTTATGACCCAATGCTTTTTGAAAACTTTGAAACTCTAACATCACGTAGACTAAGTCCAATGACATGCACAGAATGGATTTCTCTACTTTCTAGTTAGAGTTTCAATGAAAAATGAATGAATGAATGAAGAAATTAAGTATCAAAAACAGAAAACTTTAAGATTCAAACTTCAAACAAACTTACAAACTTATTTAACATCGCTCAAATTCATTTACGGCGCCAATCGAGATTCAATCAAAATGTCGTTCAATTCTCCATTACTTTGCGCTTAAAATTCTGAGCTATCATTCAGCTATCATCTTAAGAGCTTTTCCAAAAGAAGATTTTCCTGTTTTCGGATATTATTCAAATGCTCAGATTATAAGTTTTGTTTGCTAGCCACTAAATTAAACATTAGGAAACACTTATTAGATGTAGAAATATATTCTCAATGAATGGCAGATAAATCATTCTGTTTAGATTATAGGCGCACAATATTTGCAACGCCACACAAACCCTTCGAAGATCAATTTTTACGGTCTTGAAACATCCTTGAGCCAATTTTAACGCGCACATGCTGAGTGGCAGTTGCACGGAGCACGAAGCAAACCGGTGTCGACGTTTTGCCGCGTATGAAACGTATGCTGCCGGAATATGGTTTCGCAAATTCGAATAACAATCGATATTTGCAACCGGCACACGATTGGCGGCGGATATCCTAACGCGATCAAGCCCCAAATACGTTGTGCGCTGATGTGCAAATTTCTCAATTTTCGCATCTCCCGAGCTAAAGCCAATTTTTCTTCGGCTGCAGCCCTCCTTTCGCCGTCGGAAAGCTGTTCTGGAGCTGTTCCTGTTCCGGCGCGTCCGACGTGACCGGGAAAGCGAAGGCCAACTCCTCCTTCCCAAGGCGGGCCAGCGACCAAACAAATCAGTTCGCGAAGAGCGCACCGAGCGCCATTCAATTTGTGTTACGCTTTATTCTTTCACCACCACCGGCATCATCGGGGCCAAATCCGGTTCCGGTCACGTCCGAGGCTTTTCACGCGCAAAAATCCCTTCGAATTCGCCAAGCGCCTTCGGTCGGGAAACTTTTCAGGAATCAGGAGGCTGGTCAGATTGGGTGACCATGTACACGGCCACTCCTTGCTGCTCCTGGCCGGCCTGATAATTCCGGCTTCGGCAGCATAACTTCGTGAAACCCACAATGCACCCACGATGCTGATGCTGGCATGTCCCGTCCGAGTCGAACCCAGCGTCCACCGCCCACCGTCCGGCGATCTGGTGATTCTGGTGATTTTTAGTTGCGCTGCGCCAACGCCAACGCTTCCCAGGCGAGCGAACGTCCGAAGTAGCTTGAGATTGGTTTCTTCTAGACCGGCGATACCCAAATAAGGCACGTACACCGAGCTCATCGACGCCCGGAGGTGTTTGCGGTCAGTTTTCTTATTTCCTTCTTGTTTTCGCCACTCACCGCGAACACTGATCTGATCTGGAGGAGACGAAGTTATGGTCCGGATCCGTTTCTGTACTGGGACACTTGGCCCCCGGGGGTGTGAGGTAGGGAGCAATGGTCGTTGGCCGCGGTGCCGACCACGGATCGTTGCGTATGCCACGCATTGGACTTTATGAACTGAATCGAATCGTAAACTGTCGGTCGTTCGATCGGGACCGGAGCGCAGACCGGGATCCTGAGTACTCCTCCTCCTGAGTACGCGAGACCTGACGAAGCGATGGGTCTACTTCCGGCCACGGGGCGTCAGCAAACCGGTTCTCGGAATGCAATTTGCGTAAGTTAGTAAAATTATGCTCCAGCAGCGACGGCTCGGGTGCCGAGCGAATCAAAATTTGCCGGCGCCCGAGGTAAACATAAAACGGTATCGATTTCATGCTCCATTCTGTGCGCCAGATTCGATACTGGTAGCTCCCAGTCGTCGCGAGGTGTCCTGGGTGAGGTGACTTTGTCATTTCCCGGCTACGCATCGGCGCACATTTTCGATTTTCTCGACCACTCGCCACGACTCGCACCGTTCGATTCCAGGGTTTCGTTCTTCGCCGAATCGCACGGCGATAATCTTGGCTAAAGTTTTATGATCGTATTTGCACATGATTTTATAGCTCCACAAACACGGTGGCCGCGTCAAGGGATTTGCCGTCAGCGCTGGTTTTTTCTGTCGCAGGACCGCTCCGGCTGGCAGCCGGGCATGATATGTGCCGGTGTCGGAACGTTTATTACATTTGAGGTCAGCCGCAAGAACATGAAATATGTCTTTTCATCACCCTTGCGGCTTTACGAACTCTGTTGGAGCATCCTGTTTAGAGCCGAACATTGAGGAACTGCCAGTCACCAGTTGGGTCTGACTCTGACCGCCGTTCGAGTGAGATCATCGGGCAACGTAAACTATTTTTAATATACAATACCCTGAGAAGCCACAAATATCAAAATCATCCATCGAACTCCTGCGGAGCACCAAAGCACCCCGAGGAAACCCACTTGGTTCCGCTTATTTGCACCGGAAGCACCCGGCATAAGTTCCGGCCGGTTTCCCACAGTTAACCTTTCCATCGACGTCCGACTTTTCTTTCACCCCACTAAGATGAGGGCCTCAGAGTGACCGAGAGAGAGCGAGAGAGAGAGAGAGAGAGAGAGAGAGCGAAAGTGGGTTCAGCTCGATAAACGGTCCAATTTCGTCTCAGTACCCGCCACAGATCGGACCAACCCCCGAGATCCGATTGCCGGTGATCCCATTTCCATATGGATTGGTCCAATTTCCAACGAGAGACAGACACGCAGGACTTATGTTACGGCGACTCAATCTACCGCAGCGAACCGAATAACTTGCGGCACGGGCCAGCCCCAGAAGCCGAGAGTGCGGGATGAAGTTCGCGAAAGAAAGCGTTTGCTCTGGCCCGACCTCTGCAGTTCAGTCGGCCATGTCCATCGGGGCACGAAAAATGTACATCGATTGCCATTTCGCTCTCGTTCGAATCCGAAACCCGGCACCGAGCATCGGTTTCTAACAGGACCATTAACTCCAATTACCCACCACATATCAGACGTCTGCCACGCGGACCATCGACTTCGGGTTCAATTAAAAATTCATCGAGCGATGGTTTTCGGAAAACGGACGCTGTGCGCTAAAGTTTGTCCTTAACAGACCCACGCTTATGCTCACACTCAAAAAGCGGAACAAGCTCGTAAACACTTACCGAACCAAATTACTCCGATACCGCGTGTTGCCGGAGTTTTGGTGCCATGCTTTCGGCACTTTACGCCACCAACTGCCTTCGCAGAACACTGCCGATGGAGTTTTGCTATTATGAAGAGCACACGCTCTTTTTATGCTCACCTCAAACTTCTCGTTTGCCGTCGTCGAGCTGCCACCGTTGGGGGAAATTTTTCCAACATGGATCATCTATGCAAATGGATGCTGCACGGCTCGGTGCATCGCGCTCTCGCCGGTGCAGGTTTGAGTGATGCCGCGAGGAAGCTATCATACCGTCCGGCCGTCAAACAAACTACGAATAACGAGACAGTGGGCGAATAAATAGGATAAGAGCGAACGGATGCTCGCTCCACCGGCGCGCGACATATGCGCCCGACCCCCCAAGGATAACGAGCGTCACAAGAACCCGAACCCGCGGCCAAGGTGAGCACCAACCAACCGTTCAGATGTTTGCGGTTTTCCGATGATTTCCGAGTGGCAGGAGTGTGTTGAAAAGTTTTCCCGGCAGAAAAAAACAGTTAACCAAATTAAAATGGGCAACACGGGAGCATAAGCATAAATAAGGGGGGAGGGGGGCGCCGCCATGCAGCAGTCGAAATTCATTAAATGTAAATTTTAGCTACGGTGGTGTCATTGCATTTTTGCTAAACTCATTACTCATGCGTCATCGCGTTTCTAAAGATACTCGCTAGATGGGTAGACATCAACACGAAGACGAACGAAAAGTTTTCGCCGACTCCACTCCGGCTCCGGTCCGGACATTTTGGAGCGCGTGTTGGCAAAATGATGATCATGCTGTTTTATGCATACGAAGAGGCAACATTAGGCAAACGGGGTGCATGTGCCGACGGATTCGTTCGACTAACAGACCGCCTGGGACCGGCAAGGTATCTTGTATTAATTAAAAGTAGATTAATTAAAATGAAAACAAAAGAGATAAGTTTCACAACTTTGTTTGGTGATTTCATGACGACAACCGCAAAAAAAGCAAGCAAAGGAAGACCCATTGATCCTCGTATCAAAATTATTACCAGCTCCTTTTATTCAATCAACAATTTTATGCTCAAACTCAAACCGCTTTGAAGACGCATACAATCAATTGCCGATCGGTTTGCGCGTTTCGGAGAAACACAAAGCTGCACGTAAGTGTCGGCTGTGAAACTGTAAAATTGAAATGGTTTCATATCGCAAGCACTTTTCGTGTGCCGTAAATTGAAGTTTACGATAAACGCATTAACCTTTCCGTTGGCCGCCGGCCGAGCGCTTAGAGAATTACATAACAATGGCGAAACAGAAACCAATCGGCGCCATTTCCATCGATTACGATTCGCGCTCAGCATCGGGCAGCGAGCGAAACACAGACTTATGCTCTGTCGAAGTATTAAAAAAAACGCCGGTGGACATAAAACACGCGAGATGATGACACTTCCGTTGCCCGGTGGTGGTGGTGGTGCTTCCCGGAAAAGGTTTGTCAATCGGAACGGAACTCGAAGCCGCCGGTAGAAAAAAGGTACGCCACGTCAATAAAAAGAGATCACGCGGGTCAATCGTAAATGCGTATGCGCGCGTTATCAAATCCCAATGAATGCGTAAGCATCCCCGAAAATCTTCCGGGGCCACCGGGCGGATTTGAATATTGCCGAATCGGATCGCCTAATTCACCACGCACGGCACGAGTTTCCGTAGTTTTCAAAATTATGTACGAAATTGGCTTTCGCTTCTCATCATCTTCCCGCTCGAGCGAGTGTCGCGAGCGATGTCCCGAACGCCCAAACTTGGAGCCGCAGCCTGCGAATTAGCATAAAAGTTATCACCTACCACGGGCGGGCGAGCGACCAATCGATGGCAGATCTATGTTTTGGACCATGTTTTGGGCTCAGCAAGTCCAGCCCATGCTTCCGGTTATGTTATCTTTCCCCCTTGGCTGGGTCTTCAAGATGTGCATATTTTTGGCGACGTCCCTCGATAGGCCAAACCGCTATTATCAAACCGCTTTTAACCGTTGCCTTTTTTATGGGGGATCGCATAAATTTGTTGCTGATATTACGAAACGGTTTGTGGTGATAATTTGGCGATGCTTTTTGGGTGACATTTCCGTAACGGACCATTCACATTCGGGACCTCGAGTTACGTAATCGAACCAGGCGGTTCAAAAGAATGGCAAACTGTAGTTCGGGTGGAATAAAGCAATCGAACAGCCAAGCTGAGAGGCAAAAAACCCATCTGTTCAATTCTACCAAAAAAAAGCGAGACCCCAATGAAGGTCTCTTGGTGTGGCTAATCCATGGTGCAGACGGCGCGCACTTTCTACTGTGCATGTCGTCGATCATAAACCCCAATTTCGTACGGCTGACTAGGAAGACGAAACGCGTCACGACCGTGCCATGAAGGACCGGTGAAGAAGTCACGTTTGGGGCCACGCAAGGCGCAGAAGACGGCCACGTCACTACGCTTCACTTTATCAATTAGCCGCATCAATTAGGGAGTCCATTTCACTTTTCCGCTAATTATTGGCCAACGTTCCATTAGCAAGCCCCCGGGCCGGACTGTGATGATGCAGTGATAGAGTCCCGCCGGCCCGGTGGCTACTACGAATCTTTAATTGACGGGTACCAGAACGATCGAAACGAATTGCATTCGATCGTACTACACACCTCCAGAGGGTGGCATCCGGATTCGGCACGCTTTTGCCTTCTGCCTGGAAATGGTCCCCGAAAGAGATGCCCTGAGGGCCATCTGATGACGCGCTGTGAAGATGGGTCCCTCTCCGAGTGCTTCGATACCCTTGACGGATCCATCGATATCTGTTCGTTAAAATGGAAGCCGCTCACAATCAACTTGTGAGGGGTGCGAGTATGTGTATGACACCCTATGGCATAATTACATTCAAAGATGGCCCCTGCAGTGCATTATGCAAACGAAAGTACAGTTTTTATTGATTTTGAATAAATTATTATAACTTTCATATTAACTTTATTGATGATTATGTTGTTAGTTTGTGTTATTCCTTTGATGAAGATGGAGTTCTGGAACTTTTAAATTCATTTGTTTTATTTTCCTCATTCTTACTTTAGGTTTTGCTCTAGTTTTTTACTTTTATTTCCGCAGTTGTACCCCAAAATTGAACTAAATTATAAGATTTATAAATTTGCTTCACATAGCCAAGTAATTTAATTGCTTTACACATCAAAACTTTGTCATTAGTAACTTTTTTAAATTGAATTCGGCACACTGCAGCACCGCCGTCACACGGCTAGATGACGAGGAAAATTGGGAGCAACTTCCAATGCTTCTCCAAGAAGAAGCACAACCATATTTCTCCAAACAATATCCAAACCCCACACCCGACTGGCGAGATGCCGCTGGGGTTCGCTGATAGCACGAACGGAACTTATCTTTGACGATAAGGTGGCAGCTGCGATCGGAATCGGAACCCTCCAGGGCAACGTGGCCCGGCCCCGGAAGGACGTGTGCAGTGTGTCGGATTTATCAGGACTCTTTTTACCGGTTGTCCCAAAAACTTTATCCCATCCCACCACGGGCCGGCGAAGTTATTAACTTCCGGTCCGACTCGATGAATGTCACATCGAACTGGTCCACCCGGCTTCGAGGGCTGCCCGACACACAGACACACGAAAGAACGCTGAATTCTGGCACACCAGAACCGAGCGTCCCATATGAGTTGGATTGTGCGAAAGGACAACTTTTCTTTGCGGATTTCGCCAGGGCCCCGAGTGTCCTTCTCGATCGGAAACGGGACGGGGAAAGCGAAACAATTGCTCGACCATTGTGGACCAACCTCAGTACGTGTCCGCTAGAAACCGGTTCGTTTCCGGCTGTCGGGACGGAACTCTCCAAGCGTGGCCGAACGCAGCGATAAGGAGGTCGTCCCGTTTCGGTGCCGTCGGCTTGCGATTCCCACGTGGTTTACGCGCTGGAAAAAATTAACGAAGGAAAAGTTCCGTCGGTTCCAGAATCGAGTTGGACGCTGCCGGCAGCACGGTAGAACCGGAAGGAGAATATAAGCTCCGGATGGTGGTGGTCACTGGTAGCGCCAGCGCCGGCTAAAGCTGTCCACGCTGGACAAAATGGGAAATCTATATGCAGTGCCGTATCGGGGGATTTTATCGTTTCCGCGGTCGCCGGAGACCTGAGTTTCTACCGGCGAAGCGCCTTCTCTATCGAACCAGGGCCCGGTAGGCCCGCCGAAACCCTTCTGGGGCCATGCAACGTATAGAGTGTTGACATTCCTGGCATGAAACAAGGAAGGAATGCCGAAGGGGCAAAAAACAAACCTCTGATTCGAACGATTAATGCCGGTCGTTGGTGGCCATGCGAAAAAACGGACCTTCCTATCGATAAATCAAGCGGCGAGCAAACGGGAAACCAAAACGGACGTCATCACGTGCCCTTGACCTTTGGATTAGCCAAAACGGGGGTTTGAATAAGAAAAAGGTTTTTTCCCCCATATCCACAGAGGAAGCATAGAATTGATTCTGAAAAAAGGCGAAAGCGAATTTCCATAAGATGCACCCCGTGTTTCGGGTGTCCCGAATACGCTCCCTGAATGTGTTGGTATGCGGAACGCGTCCGAAAATTGGTCACTTTTCAGCTTGCCAGCCACTTCAGCTTTCGAGGCCCCACTTCGGTCCATCGAAATTCGTCGCGTAATCAAATAGAAGAAACATATGGCCCTTTCCGAACCGGGCAACACTACCCGGTGCTTCACCCGGGTTAAGGCCTTCCACACTGCAGATGTGAAGAAGATGATAAGGGCCGATGTAGCAGAAAACCCCCAAAGAGAACCCCAAAAACGGAGAACGTGACGAAATGCACGAAGCACCCGAATCAGCGAATGCGATGATGGCGCGGCCGTGGAAAACAAATTTACCCGGCTTTTCGCAACCGAATAGCGGAACGGAAAAGAAATCATAAAAATCCAATTAACATATTTTCTGACCCGGCGTCCCCGGGAAAGCCGTCAGCCAGAACAGCAGAACCAATTTGTCCGAACCATCAAAATGGATGTTGGAAGGATGTGAATCGTGAACGCCCAAACGACGAACATTTATTTTTGAATTAGCCAAAACTTTGAGCTAGCCAATGTGCCAAGAAGGACCAGTTATAGCACAAGACTGACAGCTTTACAGAATATCTCGTTTCGATGGGTTTTCAACTATTACTTATACAATTCTAGACTTTGTCGCCAACTTTCTCTGTTTCATCTTACACCATTAATCTCTGACACTTAAAATGAATGCAACTGGTTAACTGACGGACGTGACATGTCATCTTTGAGTTGGTGCATGTTAAAAGAAACCCTTACATATTCATTACGAATGAATAGGTAGGCGGCATCAGTAATATGGGCTTTGACTGTCGCTGTTCACATTATTGTTGATTTCTGTTGCGATTGTTGACTTTCGGATGTCGTTTTTCTATATGTTAGTGCTAAGCCTAATTGTCCGCCACTTACCCGATGGTGGTTTGCGTTCGCCGGTGGATAGAAGTTGATTGGATCTACATTAAGGGTTGCCGGCTGTTCAGAAGGGTAGCGCCTCATTGGAAGATGGCTAACTTTCGCCATCTGAAGGAATCATTCTGCGAAGAAAAACAGAAACAAACACATAAATTACACAAACACATTTTTACAAAACATATAAAAGGTTTATGGATGTTTACGGATGAACCTGATGAATCGAAGAATTGCTTTACGACGCTGTTGCTGTTCTGCAAAGAGCACACGCCACTACGCCAAATCATGATTGTTCGGCTCTGAAGGAGTTGAGATGATGAGGATGCGTACCTCAATAGACCGTTCGATAACACGTAAACCAACACCGTCGGAACGTCGTCCTTAACATCATCATCAGTGACGGACCAGAGCCGCTTGATGTCTCTGATCTGTCCTCCTGAAACATCCATCCAAAAACGCCCGCTCCTGGACTGCCTGTTGCCATTTTCATGTGCCACCCTTTTGTAGGTTGTCTGGGGCCTTCTCTTCCTGGTTCCAGGAGAGTCCCTCCCGTATGGTAAGGTTCCGGAAATCCACACCACATGCCTCATACTCCGAAGATTTAGAGAGTAAACGAAAACCGACATCACGCGGAGTTCAAAAGAAAAGTGAAATTAATCGTTCGAAGAATTGAGCCGAGCCCGTTATCCCTTTCAGGAAGCAACAGTAAATGTTCCACTTTCAAACGACAATAGGGGAGCATTTTTTTTCTTCTTTCTTGATACAACGTAATCCTTCCTTGGAGCTGAAGACGGTTTCTGAGGAAGAGGCATATCAAAAGCATTGCGCTCAAAAGCGGACCACACAGAGACACCGAAACATGACTCGCCTGGAGACAAACAATCGAGCCTCAAAGAGATGCGCTCGTAATGAGGAAACTCAACTCTTAGAAAAACTCCGAACGTTGATCCGTCTTCCAAAGCCCACCATTGACTCGGATTGCGACATTACTTAGAAGAATGGTTAAGGATGCGCCTCTTAGCAAGAATTAGTATACGTGGCGGGTTCCAAAAAAGCAGTTGCCGTCTGTTTGTTGGCTGGGGACTGCGTCAACAAATCATCCGATAAACATGTTACAGCTTTCTAATTATCGATGATGATTTATTTATCGCAACGAACCATTAAATTGATTATGGTCTATCAGCGTCGTCGATGCTGCAATGCGTTCCCGATAAGCAGCGGGAAGAAGATGTCCGGGATCGGTGGCATCCAGAAGATGCTCGCATCGTAAGCTCCTCCATCTGCAGTGTGACCCATCCCTTGCTCAGTTACTTTGCCCTTAGCCGGGGCCCATCGTCCGGGGATGCCGATGCCGGACGACGTCTTCGACTCGTGACACCGCTGTTGACAAATGACGGCCTGTCTGATCGTCTTATGGGTGTTAATTTCAGGTTCTGAGGATATTAACGACAGCCGATGGAGTGAGCTCGACCCACTTCCGTGAGCGGCCCGTGACCAGCCGACCGAGAAGGCTGCCTTCAGTAGCCTTTCACATTCTCAATTAACGTTATAATATTTGACATCACTCCCGAGCGGGGCGAGGCTCCGGAGGCCATTCGAAGGAGGATGGTGTATGATTTCGGTTCAATAATTTCATAGTTGAGATGAAGCTACCGTGGCGAGGGCCCGGAGAGTAAACACCGGAGACATTGATGCGAAGGACTTTGTGCGAAGATAGGGGTATTTTGAAAGTCGCCGACCACCGTCCCTGCAGAACGGAGTGGTCCGAGCCGAGACGATTGAGCGGCCTGATTAGAATGAGTCATTACATTTGGTCTTAATTAATTAAATTTCCATCCATAATTTACCATTGCACACGCCGGATGACACTGCGGATTCTGTCACGATAGCGGCTGGTTTATGTTTAACGATCCTTCAATTTTGAGTTAAAGCTTAAAGCTATCAATTAACTGCAACGGCATTGTTGATTGATACATCGTTTGTGTCCAAGTTTAAGTACCAGGAGCGATGTATTTAGTGAAACGGCTTACAACAGCTGAAGTGATCCATTTCAATACATAAACAAAATGGGAAAAGGTTTCGAATTTGTTTAAAGCCTCCTTAAAAGTATTAAATATTTAAAATTATATTGCCCAAAGTGTATCAACCAAGTGTCGTTTGTTCAAGTGATTCTTCCATAACTTTCTTCTATGGCACAATGTTGAAATATCCTTGTCAAGACCGAAAGACAGACAATGAGTATTGTATTTGACATTCGAATGTCAAATACAAATGAGCTTTTTGCTCGGCACTTTTGGCGCTTCGTGCCTTTCGAAGTATCGGCACTCCGTTACGCGCTGGAAGGAACACCTGCAGCCCTCACGAGACGGAAGTGCCTCACTTTACAGCGACTCCCCCGAAATTCCCGGCGAAACATCCAGGAAAAGACGATTTCCCGACCTCTGCCAGTAAAATTTTTATTGCCCTTTCTCGTGCTATTGACTCAAGAGGTTTATGACTTTATTTGAGCATTAATGAGGTACCAAAGAGCACTTCATCGCAATCGTCGAAGAGCACACTCGGCACTGTGACACGGTAAACATGCTAATGATTTGCGAACAAGGTGTCGTTAAGGGCGAACAATCTGGGCCAACATTATGCAGACAGAAGTCAGCCACTGTCACTGCTGACTCAACAGGGCGTAAAGTAAATGTGAAGCAGCAGAACTTTTACTAAAGCTTTTGTTTAAGATTAGATTAGATGAGCTTGGAAGAAACAAAAACTACCATAAGACGATTTATTGGTGTTCGATAAACTGACAAAGTGAACGGCAATCCAAATAGGGTATTGCACAAAGTTTTTCAATGCCATTTGTCGGCGTGGTTAGACATTTTTACATCTTTCGACGTCACCATTATTTAAAAGAAAATTTTCATGAACATTTTCGCACACGGGCAATGCGTAAGGACAACAGTTTGCCCTTCCGAAGGTGCAGCAACATATCTTCACAGAGATTATTGTAAAATCAATAATTCATGGCAAAAAATTAGGCCAACGTCACTTTGGCACAACAAAGCTCCTCAGGACGTTTGTATTCCATGAAAAGATCAATGCTTTTATTGTCCTTCTGTGAACCCTTTGCGCCTGTAGCAACATCTAACAATCCGAAAGGAATCGGTTTTGTGTGGTATGGCTTTATCACTGAACCTCTACACTGTCCCGTTTCCTATACACATTGTTATTCTTATGCATGGGCGCCTAGGACGCCTTGAGCACAATACACTTTAGTGCGGCTTATGCTCCGCTGGGCGGCGGGAGCAGTAAAACTAAAAGCTTAGCAATGATATTGATTTCAACTCTCTATGGCTGCCGGCCACGCCACCGGAAATAGAATGCGTTCGGCCGCAATGTAGGCAAAATCGAACGGTTGATCCCTGACACTGTGCGCAGGAAACCCACACACACCTAACTGGCCCAACATAGCTCGCATATAAAGCGCTGCACTATGCGAAGCGAATCAAATCCCATATCTGTCTAACCACCGCTATAAGCTCGGGCTTAAACACAGACAAAAAATATGATAAGAAGGTTCAATCGACCGAACTTCGTTCGAGCAACAGTTTGCATTTAGCAGCCACACAATTTAGCTCCGGAATGTGAGTGATGCTCGTGAAATTGAATGTAAACCGAAAGCTTTTATGAAGCGTCAATCAAACGGCTGCCCACTTTCGCTAATTGGCTTCAGAAGGGTTTTTGCACCGACCGACAATTGTTGATTAGACCCATTAGGGCCGACCGGCGCTGTTCGTGATTCGCTAAAATGCAATAAATGACCGCCTCGCCGAACGGAGGATGACCTGCATCATGCAGAGCATTTTCAACGCCATGCTTTTTTCGGACATGCTTTCGGCTTCCGACGGTGGCCTCCAAAGGCATATTTTATGAACCGAATGTGCTTCGGCTAACCGGTGGCTCAGCAAGATAACAAGACCCTGACCGAAACACGTGATCCATAGGTTTGCCAAATGTAGCCCCAAAACGAGAAGAACCATTATTTTCCCACGGTTTCTGGCCCCCTAAACCGCAGTCGCAAAGCATAGGTCTGCAGTGTCGAATCTTTGCACCCAATATGAATACGCCATAAATAAAGTTTACAAATAAAACCATCGAAAACATCGCGCTCGCATCGCAGCTCGGGCCCATGCTTTGCGTGGACCGTGTAAATGGAGAAAGTGAATGGTGCTTCGTTTCGTCGGTGCAGTCGAACTGCAGAAGAGCGGTATTTTCACACGCCAGCAGCATAAACCGTTGGGAAGAGCATCGCCCGGCCAACCGGAGGCGGTGTGAAAAGTGAAGCAGACGGAGCAACGGAGCGCGTATGTCTGCCAGTGCCTGCCAAATGTGGAAAATATGTTTCCACCGACAGTGGCAACTTTTCCCATAAAAAATAAATAAACCACGTGTCCAATGCGTCACGTTTGCAAATACTTCTTCATGTACCGCGGCTTCCCGGAGCATAATATCGACTCGAAGACGGGCGAACCCGCGATCTGGTGGCAAACACACAGAAAATTATAGCCGTCACAGCTCCGAAACTTGCAAACACAGAATGGCACTCTCCACCAAAAGTACGCCGGAACTTGGACCAACATGCGCAGCTACAGTTTATGCTCCGCATTTTATACTCCAAGAGCGATAAAAACAATTATTTCACCTGAGTGAAAGTAATTGAGTTTTGAGGCGAACCCGTTCGCAGCCAGTAGCGCTCCCCTTGGCATCCGGCCGTTGGGCGGTGGTACGAAAACCGTTTGGCGGTGTCTTCGTCAACACCTCCGCCGGACGGTAGAGCGCCGTCTTCATCAATCTGGAGTGCTGAGGACGTCGCGGGGTTCGCGAACTTTGTACTGCAATTTTACCCCCGAGTTCTGGTGCGCCGTGGGCGCATCCTTTAATACCGGCAGAAAACGGATGCAACACACCATCGCAGCGCTTCTGTTTGGCTTCAGGAGCTTGCAATGAAAGTGCAACACAAACGCAAAGACGCAACTCGTGCGCTTCTGTCGTGAGATCGTTAGTTCCACGTAACAGTAGAGTTCTTTGCTAAGCTCGCGGCAAGGCTCAGCGCGAAAGAGAAACTACAGGAAAAGGTTTTCGGAGGAACATATTGAACGCTGATCAGTTGCATCGTTTACTCGTGCGATGCTTTATTAGTGCAACTTTTTGTTGTACGCGCGAGGGTAAAGTTACTGAAGGATGGCGTAAAATAAGGGCTGTGTTGCCTTATGATGAGGAAAAAGGAGAAAAATGAGAAATCAAATGCCTTTGCCCTTAAATTAACCTATTCGGTTAATTTTATTATAAACATTTTACTTGCAATAGGTTAATTATCCCAAATATGTTAAATATTGAAATTAGAATTTCTCCACTACTTCGACTTTATTCATTAATTATAATTATTATATAACATAATATGAAAAGCTTAAATTTATGTTGTAAAGTTGGTTTTTATTCAAATTGTTCATAGTTCTGTAAAATCGTTTAGTGAATTCCGTCAATTGTTAAAAATACTTGTACGACAGTTACCGTTTCAGATATTAATCGCAAAATATCAATTACAGGTTCTTGATGACAAATAATCATAGATAACTGTTTTACTGTAATGGTGTGTTCCGTAAGATTGATTGTCTAGACATCACACCAAAGGTCCCGGAGCGCTTTTCTCCGCTCAGTTCCCGATAATATGGAGTAGATATTACGGAATTTCTGAAGCAGAGCTTCAGGTGCGTTACATAATCAACCTTCTAGCCCGGCGTCTGGTGTCACATAAGACATTCAAATGAAATGGAAATTCGCTCATCATTTCATAAACTTTCGGCATCACTTTCACCGATGCGAGCTCGTCGCCGTCGTTCCCCAAAGGAGTGGTGTCACCTCGATCCGCCCTCCGCACAAGTCCTGTAGTCTGGTCCGGCACGGTTCGATTGCAGAAATCGCCAAAAATAGAAAACCGAAGACAGCCAACCAACCTCTCGGGACCGCTGCGACGCCGATGCGATGGTCTATCAGCCGATGGAGCCCCCGGTGGAGGACGATGCCACTCCGAAACCTGAACGTCACCCTGAACCGGTTCCGTTTGGTCCAGCCCGGCGACATTTCCAACCACCGGTGGCCCGGACCGAGGGGACCGTCCCATGCCCGCGTTTGGGGTGAGAAAGTTTCACGATTTTGATAACACCCGCGGTCGAAAGTGAGAGTTTTCACCTGACTGCATTGCGTGTCAACGTCTTCGTCGTGCCTCGTCGTCGTCGTCGTCGTCGTCACAGAGTTGCTCTTGCTGGTGTGGTTTTCAGCTCTTTCGCTTCCTCGCAGCCTCAGCCGAGATTGCCCTATTCGGGCTCTGTTGATGCCCGCTGTTGACCAATGCCAATGTCTTCGGCAAGTGAAGGCACACCACATCCAGGCATCGAAAGGAACGTGGCATAAATGGTCCAACTTCCACGATCTAAACTGCCAAATGGCCGGTAGCCATTAAAACGGGTGCGCAATCAACGTGAACGACTGTTGCACGCCCTGTTCGCACACTGCCACCATATCTTGCCCGGATTGGTGGTCGGCAGGTGCAATGTGCTTCGTGTCCGTGCCCGGCCACTTCACATTCCAAAACGCTTTCTTTCGATCGGACTGGTCAAGGACTGGGCGATAGAAAGCATCTAATTTCAGCTGCCAAAAAGGGTCGATATGAAGCAACCAACAACCGTCGAATACCTTCGTCAGGGTAAATCCATTCTCCTTCGTTCAATGTTCGTTTCGAGGGCTTAGAGAAGTCAACGTCAAGCCTGGGTCCGTTCAGTTGATCAACTCAACAAAGAGTGCAAGAAAGCAACGAGCTTTTCTGGTTCCGTTTTTGGCAACAATTGTCGCAAAAGGGCGGCACTGGAATTGAAAAACTTTCCTTGAATGCGAATGACCACTGGGAGTTTCGGTTTTCGGGTTTCATGCCCGTCATAAGGGAACATTCTGCAAGTCAAGTCCGTGAAAAAAGTAAAAACCCAGCTCAGGATACTTTCAAATCTGTGGTAGAGTGGTCTCTACGGTGGGTGTCCGATATTCTGACTTTCTTCGCCACAAACGCCACGCAGTGGCAGATCGAAATCGGGCCAAAAGTTTTCTGTAAATGTCACGAACGGAAACCGTAATTCATTAGCATTCCTTTCCCGGGGCCTTATTCATCGGCGAGGTTCTTGTAAGTGAAATGTCAGAAATTGACGCCAGCGAAATGCTTCGAAATGTATTGAAGGGTCGAACAGCGTCACCACAGCGATAAGGGTTCCGTCCCACCGGTAGCAGATCTTGTTTGAAGGATTTCGAGTGAAACTTGCCATCACACTAAGCGAAGTAAGGAAACTGTGAGGGAAATCAAACTTTAACCGTGGACCGACATCAACTCGCGATGTTGCAACTTCGGTTCAAGTGGCAAATTTGAAAGGGTAATAAATCAGCAGATCTTCAGACCGAGTCCTCGAGCACCGTCCACAGGTACTGGAGCCTGGAGATGAATTGCTGCTCTGTAAAGTTTTATCAAGGCCCTGACTATTCGACTCCCTAGAGGGTGATACATTAAAACCTCTGGGATTGGGATAGAGGATCCCTCCAAAAGCGGGAGGGCAATTTTATCTAAACAGCGACCTGATTTGTCCACGGGCGACGGTTATCAATTTATTAGCCAACTTTTGCACATTCAAATGTGTTTGGACGCACCAACCTAAAGGCAACCCAAGGAACAAATCAGCCATAAAGCAACATCCCTAAAGCGGATTAAAAAAGCTTCATCGGAAGAGTTTGCAGAAAGGAATGATGCGTTCCAATTAGCGGTTAAACTTTTCCAAACGATGCGGCACGAAAGTAACCCGAAAAAGTGCGTAATAATGAAGCGGTCTCGGGTTGCAGTTCCGTAACGGACTCGTTATTACTACGGACTTCCTGGACGATGGTTTTTTTGCCGCGAAATTCTCTCTCCTTCTGGTTCAGCGCAGGACTACAAATGGCTCAACTGCTTTTGCCCATGGCAATTTGAGGCAGTAGACAAAACTTTGGTACATTCTGGTTGGGTTAGGGTTGTCTAGATGTCTTTTTCGTCCTTTTTATGGTCAGTCAAACTTTACCCCGCCTGCAGGATGAAGACATTATGGCGGTGATTTCTTCAATTTCAGTTCATCCGCGTTCGCGTAGAAGGTGTTTTTCTGGGTTCGGTTTTTGGTTTCATCCTTCACTTGGACACTCGATCACCGGAAGTGAGATGGCGATGGCAGGGATGGTTGAAGGTTGAATGTTTTTTTCGCACACTTTTTATAAATGGGCCAAGTTATCTCTGCAAACCAACCGCAGCCATTTACGATTCGGTATCCAAAAAAGCCGTAGATTCGTTAGGTTTATCAGTTTGTTAATAGAGATTTTTCGTTTCTATAATATTCTATGTAATCTTGGATAATATGTGAATGTTGATAAAATATGTAAGTAACACGAATAAATTGATAGAGGAATGCATAATCAACCTAACTGACAAAACTACACTGCAGCCTATGAAGAATAGAAAAAAGGTTTAACGGTAACCTGTTCGCCTTCGATTATCGTGGTTTGTTGCATTATAGATTCATTCCAATCAGTCAAACGGTCAACAAAGACTACGATTTGAGTGATAGGCGTGGTTTGCGTAATGGTGTGCGTCAAAAAAGAGCTGATTTGTGGAGAAACAATTCTTTTCTGGAACTTTTAGACACAATACTTTTCAAATTATAATTCAGATTTGGCACTGTTTTGAGTCAAGCATTCACCAAAAGAAGTCCTTCGCTTAAAAGTGCTTCTGCATAAAAAATATGCGTATTTCATTCCGAAGGCCTTTTGCCCTTGCGCATATAGAGTTTTCCATCGATTTCTCGATAAATCATTCGGGTAGCATAACGGGCGGGCGCGAATTGCGGAAATATGCATAGCTGTTCGCCAACCACCCATTACTGTCATAAACTGAATGGTGCATAATTTCACATTTGCAACAATCCGCACCCGCCCGGTAGCCGATCGGGCGATTCTTCGATACGACCGCGAACGCGGCGGGTTCACCGGATATTTGCATAAAAAATGCATCTCATGCAGGCCACAGCGGCACATGGGGCTGAGCCTTGGCGCAGTGGTCGATCCGAGCCATTGGCCATTCAAGGCACACGCCGTCGCCGTGGCTGGCCGAAACTGTACCGCACCGAAATGTAGATCATGCTCCGAATTGCGCAATACCTGACCGCGACCGTTGACATTTGGAAGCTCTCCCGTGCGGCGCGCGTTCGGTTTTCGATTATCGGCCGTTGCAGCGGCAGTTGTAAGTGCACGTGCACGCTGCCTTTATCGCCAGGACAGTGTCGCCGAAGACAGATCATTAATTTAGGTCAGGCCAGACCCGAGCGGGGCGTTTTTGGGGCGTCCAGCCGATGTAAGCCAAACTGCAATCTGCCTCCGGTTTTGCATAATGATACGAGGAACCGAGCTGCAGCGCCGATCTGTCGCCGAAAAAGGCACCATTTTCACACGCATTTTGGCCACCGACACGCCACTGGTCAGCGCCGAGCATAAATGGAGGCGGTCCGGCGTGGCTTATGCATGGCGACCCACTGGCCTAGAAAGTGACCCACCCCAACGGATAATGTTTCCCCACCGATTGGCCATGATGGGCGTCGAGTGATGGCGTGAGAGACTGAGTGACGAGAGCGCGGCTTACCTACACGAAAAATAATGTCCACCACAGCCTGAACTTATGCTCCAATTTTGAGGGACAACCGGTGCAGTGGTGCTGGTGGTGGTCCTCCATCACGGCCGGGTGCTTAATTGGCAGTCGAACGAAAACATCGAACTGCGAACTTCACAAACTCACTGCCGGAGCCTGCCGTCGGGTGGAGCGCCAAAAACACGTTCCCGAGCTGTCATTGTTATGCAAATTCAATCACAATATACACACGCCCGTCGACTGTGCGGTCCGCGGCACATTAATTCCGGCGAAGAGAGCATCTGAGGGCATGCATTTTGGGGCGGCAACGGGCTGGGGTATTTGCGCTGGGTGCTGCGGTGACGGACGTAGGAAAACAGATTCGAACAGGAAAATTAGTTTCCAATTTCCTTCCCGTCCGCCGTACGGTGATGCCTCATTCCGGAAATAGCCAATGAACTGGAATTTGGTGATTGTGAATTTCGCGTGAATGCGCGGCCACTGCGGATGCGACATTCATCGCAACAGGTTTTTCGATATACCGACCGCGGTGCAATCGGCCATTTAAGGGATGCAACGGGATCGATTAGTAACGCTACGCAATTCGCTAGCACTGATTGTCACGATAAAACTCTAAAACGGAGCATAACAGCAGCGCATATTTAGAATCGCTTTCGTTGCTCACTTTCGGTGCGTTTCTATTCAAACGGTACATCAACAGAATTGTTGGAAAAGAACCAATGAAATGTTAAAATAATATGAACATAATTGATGGACTTTCCAATGTGATCGTCCATAGGGTTTGTTGATTGATGCACTTCAACAATAGTGAAGTGAATCAACTATCGAAAAGTGGTTCGGTTCAGAAATCAAACTAAAACACGGTGTGGTCATTTCGTGTTTTCCCAGGAAAATATTTGGGAAATTTATGCAGAACGTATTGGTTTCGAGGTAATGGACGGCGACTGTAGGACTTTCCAATGATTAGCTAGACAAAACAGACTTCTCCTTCTAAGTACAGTTCTATTGGAACGAATCGAAACAAGTCGAACAATTCAAAAAGATTTGTTTCAGTTCGTCAGTGTCATGGTAGGAATGTCATACGGCATGCAGAACTGGCTGTAATTCTTAGTAAGTAAGATGAATTGCGTAATGAATACGAATAGAAAATGCCAAAATGTTCTCCAGTTTAAGGTTCCATTTTCTATCATTTTGTAAATAGTCCGAACATCCAACATACTTCACGTTAACGAAGAGATTTGCGTTTCGATTGACATCGTAGTACATTTGGATTAGATTTGTGACGTGAACATTAGCATAAGGAAAGAGCATTGAAAATTAATTTTCCATCATGATATGAGGAATTCATAATTCGAATCACACTTATTGTATGCATAACAATAACCGCAGCATACCATTGAATAGCTGTTTGAATGGTTAGAAACCAAGTCACTTGATACTAGTTAGTGTTAGCTAGCGAGTTATATTTCAAAAGAATTAGCAAAGTGAGTGTGTTGTTAAACAATTAGTATTAGAGCATAATTGATTGCAACATTAACATTGAACAAACTTGAGAGTATTCAAGGGCTGTAAATAAAAGAGAGGAAATCAACGCGAAATAAAGCTCGTTTTCGCCTTTCCAAAAATTGTCTCGACACCGCGTCGAAGGCTCGCGGCTCGAAGGAACCATTCCCATTGCCCCAGCCCCACCAAGCGGGCTTTCATCAATCAACGCAAGGTCAACGGAACCTTCACTCTACGAAAAGTCCACTAATTGGCGTTATCCGCGCGGCGGTCGCTTCAACTCACCGCGGTGACGTTGGCTACGGAGTCGTCATCTCTCGCAAGTGGTTGGTACTCGCGCCGCCTGACACCGTGCATGTCGCGAGGGCTCTCCAGCATCAGCTCCCCGAAGGAGGGGCCCAAAAATGGACAAATAGAAAACGGCCGGAAAGCGAAAAAACTTTCGCGTCCCGGCCCTGCCGATTGGCCACTAACTTCTCCACCGTTCCACCGCAACATTATGTCTCGTGGGCATGATTTTTCGGTCCCAAGTCACTCTCACTATCACCCGGGCGAGCAGCGGTCTTGGGCTCCACACCCTTGAACCTGGACCCTGGCGGCCACAGCAGGTGGTGCCCCGGGTGCCCTCTGTTCGGTGTGCGAGAAGTGCGAGAAGAGTGTCAACAACTTGTTTTTCTTAGCTTATTCCCTCCCGTTCGTCGTCGCCGTCACAACCTAGGCTGGGGCGAACGGAAGTGGATAAGACTCCCGAGACTTGAATCGCTCGCTTCGTTTCCTTCGTGCGAGACGAATGGCCCCAGCATAGCTCCCGATCATCCGTGACCAGGTGAATACGGGAGCGCGGACCGTCCGAGGTCGACGGACTCTGCGGTCGGTGCCCGAGACACGAAACATAGGCACCGCCCGCGGGGAGGACGCGATCACGATTTCGGGTTTCGAATTTTCACTCCCCTCGAGGCGCTGGGTGGTGACCGGTGATTTGTGGTACGAAATGCCTACCCCTCGTAGATGTCGTGTAAGATGCAACCTAGGCAGGCAGGTGGTGCAACGCAACCGCGTTGGGGACCGCTTCTGTGTTGGACAAATTGGGGAAGTGAAATTATGCTTCGGAAAGGCGTCGACGAGCGAAAACTATGCGCAAGGCCCGTCACGGGGTGCCTCACCCAACTCAAACATAGCGATCCGAAGACGCAGCTTCCGTTCATTTCATGTTTTTTGCCGTTTAGAAAGTCCCACAGATGCTATAAAAAGAGTCTTAGCCCGAAGGGTCTCTAGAAATATCGTCCTCCAGGCTACCAGACGTCAGTAAGAGGGATACCTACGAGTCCCGCCGGTCGACCTTCGTCGGCAAACAAATTATCTTCAAACAGTGGCATGTGCTGCCTGTGGCGGCTTGCTTCCTGAAAAATACAAAAAACGCCGACCGGAAGTGTGGTAAAAGCGAACACAAAATGCTTTCCCTAGGGCAAATGTTGGTTTTATCGAGGGTTTCCATTTTATTTGCATATAAAAGAGAAACACCACATTAATTTGGATTAGTTTGTCTCAAAACTTGTGCATTGTTTTCAATGGTGTTTAGTATTTTATAATTTAAAATAATGGAAATATTAAAACAACAAAATGGATTAAAAACTGAGCGCTACTGATTATTCTTAACTCAATGCCAATTGAGTAGATAATTTAACTAAATAAAACAAAAATAAATAATTAAATTTCAATAACAGATTTTACTATCCATATTCTAAACTTGCGTCAAAACAAAACATGATTTTATGCACAATGAATTTTCGAGATCAACATCGATGAGAGACCAACAAACTCCCGGAGAAAGTGGATCTGAATACGTTCAAGGCAATAAACGCGATCCTTCATCACACGGAAACCGACTGGGTTTGGAACCCATAATCTACCCGTGAAAAAAAAGCATTATTAGACATTATTGGCGGCCTTTCGATGGCATGAATTAAACGCGATCGATATGCATGCGTGCGACCAAATGTTAATGAAATTTATAGGAAAATTAAGCAAAACTGTCATCACACGACCGACCGCGGTTCGGAAATGCGACATCAAACGCCGCTTGGAACCCACTTGGGAACTAGGGTGCGTTACGAAACGAGAGTATAAAAATCGATTGCCCAAACGCGACGAGTTTTCACCCGTTTTCTTCGATAGTTCGTTTTGAATGTCAACGAAATGCATAAATGCAAAATTCGCATGCAAACGGCACGAAATTGCGAATTTCCTTGCACAACCGCACATAATGATGACGGTGCGCGTGTGGCATAATTATCCCAGCTCCCAAACCGAGCCCGGGGTCGATGTGAAAAGAATGCATTTGCATATGCAATGTTTCGCGTTCGTTCGATTAGCTAATAAGTGTGCCGAAAAGAAGCGGTTGCGTAACTCGTTTATTAAAGCGACGCCAGTAAGAACTGCAGCCAGGTGATAGGCTGCTGATAGGTGATACCACCGTTATTAAGGCGTGGCGAGTAACATTTTGTGCAGAATAGTTTAATTATCGTACCATTAGGAATCAACAGGCATGGCACAGCATATAAAGAATAAGTGTGTTGCATCCCCTATTTCAATTCCAAAATCGAATCTTTGAAAAATCGATAATGTGAAATGTTTCAACTGCTGCTTCAATTATCCACACATAATTTAGTTGCATTTCCTTAAGATAACGTACAGACGCCTCTGGCCATGTACGGTAAACCCTTTCCGCAGCATATTCATTTGCACCGCAATTCCCAGTCTGGGTTGGTTTCGTAGTGAATTTAATAATTCAAAAAGCCAAAGCCAAGCTCTGTAACACTTCCCTGGAGCAAAACCACCAATCAGGCTCAAACAGTGCAACTCTCCGTGCCATTCGTCGCTCTCTATTTGCAATCGGAGCCGATTCACCGAATGCACCACTGGGTTGGCGAAGCCCTAGCTCCGGTTCGTTACCAAATTTTCACCAAGGGAATCATTGTTATTACTGTTGACTGGCCCGATCTGATCGAAAGAACATCGTTCGAAAATGCTGTTTTGAACCGCTGCGGTGAAGAGTTCCACTTAAAATGCTAATAATTTCCGGTGCCGGTTCAGCGGTTTAGTTTTGCTGAGTAAATGTTTGCTTTGTGCCATTTCCGAATCCTAAATGCAACGGAAGATGCTGTCTTTTTTCCAGCATTTTGGACTATCATTCGTTCGCATCGCTTCTTGCATATTTTATTTGCATTTCAAGCAACCGAACAGCACCCCGCACAAGTCGATTCGCATGAATAAAAAAAAATAAAACAAACACTACTTTAAACGACAACAAATATACTCGAAATGGTAAACCAAATTTTCTTACATCGAGTATCAATCGAACGGAAATGAAAAAGATTATCAAATCATTTCAACTCCGAGAATGGAGAAGCGACTAACTTCTGAGAATGCAGAATTGTAAATTCCATCGATCATCTGCCGGCAACAAATCTAGCATTGCAGTTGCAACTGTGTCCGGTGCCCAACTATATAGCCCATCTGGCAACCGATTTGTCACGAATGAGTCCATCAATCGTGCCATGTTGAAGTTATCGGGTAACAACCCGTCCCAAACGGGCACCACCTAAGATATGATTGGTCCGCTCGTTCTCAGAGCACCAAAAATGAACCCGATCCGGAAAGTTTACGCATCCTCCGCTGGCCTGTATCGGAAGCGTTGCCTCGGTCCAGAGCCACACCAAGATTTGTGTGACTGATAAAAAATCAGAGCCAATAAATTATTCCTGCTGCAAACATGGAAATCATCAATAAACGAGCACAACTGACCGTACCGTACGCGTACGCGGCATCTGGCGCGGGAAATTGACCGACGATTTACAGTACTCCCGGGAACCGGGGCCAGATTTTTTCCCTCGCACTCCTAGAACGATCCGATATGATTTATTCAGCGTTCCGATCTCCCAACACTGATGGCCCAGGACGCGCAGAGCAGAAACGAACCGAACCGATAGCAAAATAAAAACGCCAACAATATTGCCCTTCAGTTTGACTTACTGACATGCATGTGCATGTGTGTGTGTGTGTGTGTTTTCCGATTGTTTCGAAAAATTATGAAAAATCGCCAACGATACGGCAGCCAACTCATCGCAAAAACAGAAAACAAACGGGCAATGGACATGGAAAAACACTCCTCAACAGAAAGATGACAGATCGATCCGCGAGCGGTCAGCAATTTGGTACTTGGCAAACATTCCCAGTTTACTATTCGGTTTGTGGCAGTCCGAGTGGACCGTGTGCTTGTTTTACAATTTATTTTCGTTTCATTTTATAAAACAATGAATTGTTGTCCTTTCGGTCGGGTGACTGTGGGGTTTGGAAAGTTATTTTAATTGTTGCCCGATTGTTGGGAGGGAAAATATTTTGCTACACGACAGCGCTTGTATGCTGCAGTGGCCGTTGCTATTAAGGACCGTGTTTTATTCACATTAACGAGCACATTGATAAATTATTAAATAATTAAATATTTTTTTTAACATAACCAAATTTGCTTTTAATAATTGATATAATAAACAAATGCATGAGAAAAAAGGATAAGTCAAATAAAAACAAATGTTTGTTCACGACCTATCGATTGTTTGCTAAACCTTTCAACCGATGTTTGTCTGAAGGTCGAAACTTAACTGTTTCATTCATTCTGTTTCTGTTTTCGTTTCGCCATATGTGATTAGTTGGTTAAAACCGTTTGTTTTGAAACAGTTTAGCAGCATAAATAAATCAAGTTTTGAATGTACAAAGATTTACAAATAAATCTCAAATGTTACCAATATGTTTCTTGACTAAAACCAAATCACACGGTTCCTACTCTCGAATTCTCCCAACAGTAACAAATCTCAAATTCACTGTCTACCGCAATATAGGCAAAAATAGGGCGCACTGAAAATCACAACAACAAAAAATGTTACACAGAAGAAAACTTTGTTTTCCAACTTTTTGTCAAAACTCTACACAGCGAATCAGCGCTGACAGCAATTACGAAACTGCAAGCAACTGCAGCAGCGCCAACGGTCGGTCGTATCAAAGTCAAACCCGAAAAACTCACGACCAAATTCACCACAGATCGGTGTGACCGCAACTGATAACTGCGACGTTCGAAAACATTTTCGTTACTTCAGTTGGCGCCAGCGGAATGGGACAAGTGATTTGTTTACATAAAAAAGAACCATATCCCTGACCGACCGGCTGCTGCCGCGCTGTGGCATAACCACTTTTCCTGCAGTGGCCGGACCAGAAACGGGACAAAACGCCAAACCTCGCCACGGTCGCGCACAGCCAGGCTGCACCCGATGCAATAATTATTATGCAAAACCAACGCGCGTGTGTGTGTGTGTGTGTGATCGAGTGCATGTGCATCATCGCCACAAACCGACCACACCGCACCACCGTCCTCGCGCGGTAGGTGAATGGCGGCGAATGGGTCGACAAAATCTTGATTGAAAAATAATATGAAAATGTCACTTGAAATTGTGCAATCGCGAATGCCGCCATCGCCACACGTTCGACTCCAGAAACTCCCACCACAACGGTGCCTTCGCCTTCGCCCAATTTTACCTTGCCGCTCTGCCGCGCTTCAGGACCACCGAGATGGTGCGCCTAGATTGGCGGGCGTCCCATTTCGATGGTTAGCGAAGTTCTTTCACTCGCCTCTGACGCTGTGGCAACGAAGCAGCAGCGAAACGATGAAATAAATAAAAACATAACCGTCCCATTCGCGACCGCATTTTGCCAGACAAATAATAAAACCCCACCCGCAACCGCAACCGGCAGGGTGTCAATGAAACGTCAATAGCGCCGAAGATTGGAATGGTTCTGAATCATTTTGCATTGCCACCACTCGAGAAGCTTTCGTGAGCCGAACAGTTTGCACAAATTTTAATTTATTATACGTGCACACGCTATCTTGGTAGTGAATCTTCAAAATAAACGACACCGACATTGCATCCGATGTGAGGAAAACTCCATCCGTAACATCAGCGGTGCGGAAACTGCAGAAAATATAACAAGAAAATCGGAAGCGGAACAATCCTCCTGTCATTTCGGTTTCTGTGTCTGAACAGTCCGCTAGTCCGGCTAGCGGTAGAATTTGTGAGAGAGAGTGTGTGTGTGTTTGTTAAATTTCAATCAAGAATCACTGTCCGTCGTTGAAGACAGTGTGATCCGGTGCTGCGATTCTTGGATATATCCTTCCGTCTAACGAACGTCAAGCTTCTTGGAATGTCGGATTGCACCGGATTCAGTGTCACTTAGCGATTGTTAGATCAGATTATTTTCTTCTATTCAATATCTGTCATCGTACGGTGCTCAAAAAACTCTGAAACTTGCTCTCTGATTCGTGGAGCTGGACAGAAATAAATGAGGAGAGCGACCTTCTCGTGCACAAAATACCACATCCTTTTTTCAATTATAAAATACTCGGTTTTGGAGTTTAACAGGAAAGACCCTTTGGCAGCGAGCACACACCACCACTATCGATAACCTAACGATGTCAGTAAAGTGTTAGCTTCCCACGCATTGCTCAGTGTCCCGGCACCATCCGAAAAAAACGATACCACTGACTTCAAAAGCACTAGGACACCACTGCTGTTTTATTAAATCTTGCCGGCACTCTTGCCCACTTTCTTATACTTGCCTCCAACCAGACGGAAGGCCAGAAGGCCATCTAAAAAAGGAAACCTGTCACTGGCTGCTTGATTCTATGCATGCAAACTCTATCCGCCTGCCCCACTGGGTTCCTTTGGGTGCCCAAGGAAAAAAGCGCCATAAATCATGACGGCGAGGAAGCGATTAGAAACTAAGCCAACTCTCCGAGGGTTCAAAACAAGAGCCCCTTCTGGGGTAAGGGAAATTCCCAACAGCAAACCGAGCGGCTACCGGAAAGGGACCTCCGCACGTGTGTCCCTTCTGCAGGGCTCTGTTGTGTGAGGACCGGCTGACTGATACGTGCAATAACACACGACCGGCCGATTGCTGTCGTTTAGTAGCATTCACGAAGAAAAAGGGGGGGCGAAAGTGGCTTCCGACAAGAGGAGAAAAATTCAAACGGACTCGTGTGCGTTCGCTTTTCACCTACAGTCTGCCCCAGTGTGCGAAACTTTCGACCCAGCACTCTGACAAATCACTTTCGTGGAAGTTTTGTGCCGGAAGATTTCAATCGTGTCCGTTTTCTGGGTGCGCGACTTCTTTTCGCCGTTGTCAATCTCGGAGACTCCTTTCAAGTTTTTCTGGAACATAAAATAAAACAAGTTAAGGTCCGTGGCCCTTGGTATTAATTAGAGATTTGCGACAAACGAAGACCGATCCGATGCCAATGGGCTGTTCTGTAGTTAGCATCTTACACTAATCTCCGGCACTGAAGTCACGACAAAAATATCTCCCGAAAGCATTGGTTTTAAAAGTGTCAGTGTAAATTGCGTGTTGCCAAAGTCATGTGACGAATGGGATGCATGACTAATCTTTTGACTAATCTACTCTTTTGACTCTCACTATCACTCCTAGTGCCCTAGTTGAACGAATGAAAACATCACAACGTAATATTGTCTCTCGTTATTGAATGACATTCAGTGTGTAAGCAGCCCAAAGAGCTTTAGGCGTTACACTGGGCCTTCAAGCAGCACCGGCCGGATCAAAGGTCAGTCGTAAATTAGCAGCCTCCAGAAACGAGCATACCAAAATCAAAAGGCACCCAGTGAATGGTAAATGTGAGAGTAGCGTACGCTTGGGGAATTAACTCACGACCTCTCTAACCCACGCCCTAGCCAAGACTTGCCCACAACCTGTCACTATCGTAAATCATGCACGCGATCCTTACAGCGATCCGTGTTGTATCCTTTCAACCCACCTCCTGCTCTTTAGCATTCAATCATAGATTGCAAGGACGTTGTAAGGAATATGCAAACCCCACGCACCATCAACCGCGGGAAAGTTATTTCCACCTGGGCAACAGCAAAATACCCAAATCTAAACGTCTGTTGATTTTAATGATGTTTGGAGGCATCTCCCGAGACGGTGGATGCACACAAAAGGTCATGGAAGATCCAATTACCAATCCGGCGTTTGGGGTTTTCAAGTATTGTAAAAAGTATAAACCATCGGCACATAATCTTGTAAACTACGCTTTGCCGTTTTTGTGACTGAACGATCCATTAACAGAATTTAAAGCTGAATACACACACCCTCAGCAAAGGGCCTTTAAAACTCCAGGCAGCATACCTTTTTCGATATATTGTAAATGCAAAACCAATTGAAAATCCGTTCATGAAAATTATCGTAATTGGAAACGAGCACACAATTAATAAATGAAGTACATCCTAAGCACACATAGATATCCTATCGCATCCTTTCTATCAGATACTTAGATAATTAATAATCAGATGCTTAGAAAGATAGTTAGATAATTGAACCAAAAGGTAAAGTTAGCATTTTCTTCAAGCAAATAGTCTCTTTTGATTCATGTTACTAGAAAGTTTTCATACAAGAAAAAAAAATTAAAATATGTAACGAAAAATTAATTTCCAACATTTAGCACTACGACTTATTGCCACACTGGTGACTTCTTCACCACGAATAAAGAGGCATTAATTGTGCCATCAGCTAACGGGCCTGCAAACGTTGCTGGCGAACAAAAGTTTGCGAATTTCCATAATCATTTCCAGAATGGCCACACTCCAGACCTGCGACACTAGCACGTCCTCCACGAAAATCCCTACCACGGGAAGCATTTAATTAGAGTCGCAGTGACGATGGAATTATTACGACCATCATCGTTCGGCCAGCGGCTGATAGGCGCTATAATTTAATTGCTGGCCACAATTCGTGCCACAATTCATCCGAAACACCGTGCGGTCTCCCCACGGATTTGCGCCGGCAAAAAGCACACTCGAAGCCCAGCTGGGCGCATTTCCACGCCGATTAGTGGGACGGCGCTACTGGGTTTTCGGGCAGTGCCGCTTCGATGCACACTCCGACATTCATGCTGACATCGGCCAAACAATCATTGGCCACAGTGATGCACATTCGGATGCACCCCGAAATTTATGCTCTCCGCCGGTGCTCGAAAATAAACAAAACATAATCGCTGGCGGCGGATCGATCGTGTAACGAACGCGGCGCGTGCTCCATTGGCGCGTAGCCCATTGTTTTGCCAATTTATTAGCTCCACGAGCTGAACGAGAATGAACGACAAATGTCTGAAGATGCCGTCGCCGATAAAATAAAAAACATTCGATGTTTTTGCGCTGCGCCAAACCGATCAGACAACACGCCCCGTTTTCGGGGCTGGGCTGTTACGAAAAATTAACTTTCGTTTCGAATTCCAACCCCGCGTGGCAGCAACAGTAACCCGAGTAGCCACAGTACCGCTTCCGGTCCAGTGGGCTGCTCGTTGACGTAAGAAAAACCAACAGATTGCGTGTGCCTGTGTTTCTCGCTTCGGCAGCGAAAAGCACGTTTTGTTGTCCAAACACCGGCGGCTGCAAACCGAAAGCTTAGCGAGCTGTGAAATGAGATCTGTCTTCTCAGCATAGCGACAGCAAATAGCGAAGAAACGTACAGCGGGCCAAACATTTGGGAGCTGCACCAATTCGTACTTGACCGACTGAAGCGAAACGCAAGTCGGCACACGGAACCACTACCGGAAAACTCACCTTTCCCGATGACGCTACTCCTCGGAGACATCGGCGGCTGTCCGACCGAGCGGCTGCAAAGTAAAAAAAGAAAAAAAAGGTCCCCATTAGTGTGGTCACGCAATTACATCGCATACATTACGATTCAATTTCCTCCGGAATTCGACGGCGGCGCAACACGTCTTGCGCGGCACAACGTGTCTTTCTTGGCGCCCCGTCTTTTGAGCCAAAACCGAGCCTCCGCTCCGTTCGTCAGCTGTCTTTAAGCGCCGTGAGGAGCCGTGGCGATGAATTCATCGCCGTAGGTCACGCACGAACTTTTGCGCCAAGAATTCGGGTCAAACGGTTTCAGAAACACCCCGCAGGGGCCAACACTCGGACGCTGTCTGGTAAACAGAGAACGAGCAAGATCGTTTGATCGATGCCCAACGATCGAAGATCGTGCGAGAAGATAATTTCCTCGATCGATCGTAATCCGCCCGCGAGTCGGCGTTCGACGAGAACCGTGGCATTATTTCTTTTCCTTCTTTTTCCCTTTAGATATCTCTATTCGTTGTGGAACTCGTTTTGACCCCATTTTTGAAGCAATATCAAACGTATATTCTCCTATTAATGTTGAACGATTTTCGATGCATTACTTTCATTCAATTTTAGTAAATAAATTTGAAACTAAGCAAACGCACTACTCGATCGATCGGTCGCCCGTTCGGACTTGATTGGGATTTTTTTGACACCCGTTGGCTAGCTGTCGATTATTTTACGCTTCAAGGATCGCCTACTTGGTTGGCTCAGGCCTAGTGGCTCATGCAACGTAGGCGTCGCCGTTCGGGAAGGAAATTAAGTGCTCGTAGCAAACCGCGATCGAAACGAAGTCCCGCCGGGCGTCTATGCGAAACTGGTTTAAGGCTATCTACAAAAAATAGTGCACGACGCCGGGCTGGTGCCGAGGTGTGTCACTGACGATGGCGGTCGCCGTGTGTCGGGTCGGGTTGAAATAGGGCGCAACATGTAGAGCAACCTCCAAGAGCGCCGCGCCACGTGGGCACCGCAGCTAATGGAAATTATCTTTCACCATCGATTGGTTACAGAGTTGCATAAAATTATAAGGATCGAGGCGAACAGAACTGGCATGGCCTCGATGGGAGGGACCTATTTTTTCTGCTCCCCCTGGCAAGGGCCGATTGTCGTTAAGGCGATTAAAGTGTCGCCGCCCAATGTTTCCTTATCAAGCCGTACAGTTAAGCTGCCATTTACACTTTCCAGCACCGGAGTTCAGATGAAGTAGCCCCGGAGAGGTGCACACAGATATGACTTATGCTTTCTGGAACTTGTGCAAACTTGTGGTAGAATGTGAACAGACTTGAGTCGTTTGCTGGTTTCAAATAACTTTAAAAAGTGGTTAAAAACAAAAATGGGTTGGATAAATACCTGATATGATACATAAAATTGAACCAATTCCTTTGACGACATGAACATGTAACACCAATATTCAAAATGTAGTTTTGCTTCAAACTTTCTTGATAAGTCAACAAATAAACAACTGTTTAGCAAATCCAACATTGGTAGACCAAATATTGAAGAGTGTGTATAAATAAGTCATTCAAAAAATCAACGCCATAACTCAGTCACCTTCAGTTCCAACATAAACCCAAAGTTGTCGTAACGCGCAACAGAAAATGATTCCTTCCGGCAAGAGCATAGAAGCTAAACTCATTTGCTCGTGGGCCCCCAACACAACAGCTCGGTTATTGAGGGTTCACTGCTTTCGTAATCACCACGACCTCCGCTCGAAAGATCTTGGGCTCAATCGGACCCAAGTAATGCCCCAGACCTCGCCGTCCGCCATCGGCCACAATTACGTGGGGCAGCGCGACTGCCAAAGGCAGAGAGTTCACTTTCGCGTTGACATTCGCCCACTTTGACAGCCCCCTTGGTCGATGACGGTCCATCACCAAATGACACATAATGATGCTGAATATTGAATAACGATAAATCACCGTCGCCGATCGCCACCGTCTTCGCCTTTCGGGACACGCTTGAACTACCATGACTGGCGTCCGACGGATGACATCGGGTCGACCACCGACCGACCCACCGACCGACCAGCCGCCGCCACATGTTGATTGACGGTTTGCAAAGTCCCGGCTGAAGCGGTTTCCAGCCGGTAGGGTTGTTGGCCGGGGTTGACAAAAAGTTCTTCACTTCTACCACACACATCCAGACACACCATTAGCCATTAGCGGTGCCCGTCATGAAATGTGAGATCGAAGCTGCAACGGCCCGCCATTTGCGTTTTATGTAACATATTGTCGCGCGCTAGCATGCAACATTCGCGCCGGGCATTCGCTTTCTTCCGTGGGGTCCGGCGATGCACTCGGTTCGCCAAAACGTGCTGGCTGCACATGCAGTATTTTGACCTATATTCATACAAAAATTGCCACTCACTGCAACAAACAGGACTCTCTCAGACAGGTTTATGCAACTTTATTCAGATTCTGGCAACGGATTTCGGCGACACGATTCGGGGTTACGATGACATGTGGTGAATACAAAAAGCTGGATCGGTTAGCAACTTCCATATGACGCTGGTGGAGACCGCAGTCGAGGCCAGCGCTACGCAAATTGCCACAGCAGACTGGTGTTAATTGACTCGAAAAGAACAACACGAATTCTGGAGCACCAGCTCTTCGTTCTGAAGAAGAAAATACGACGAGATTGTCAGAACAGGGTGGTGACATCTTCAATATCACCCGTTCACAAGTTGACCTCATTCGTTACGGTGTTGAGTGTCTCTTGCCTAAAGTCAGCGGAACTAGAACCTCAATTAAAGCGTCCTTCGAGGTCTTTCATACAAGATTCTCACCGTCCTTCCCAACTATGAATTGTGCATTTTGATTATAACGATATGAAAAGAATGAATCTAACGATCAATATAATTAAAATGTTTTGATGAATTTTGGTCTGAATTTTAAACAAAAACAACGCAAACACAAGACTAGCAAAACTTATACCATCGTAATCACGTGTGGTAAGGAAGCACTGATCAAATTATGAACCTGCCGCGGTAAAATAACACAAAAAGCGAGCTAAAAATCTTAAAAGGCCTCTCACAAATTCAATTCGTAACCAAATATCCACTCGGCTCTTAGAAACTGCAAGGAAACTAACAGTAAAGGAAGCCGAGGTTCATTGAGCCGAAGAACTTGTTATAGCTAGAACAGCGCAAAAAGTTATTCTATCGCGAAATAGCTTGGTAAGATATAATAACGATGTGCAACTCAATAGCCGGAGGTTGTTCGTGAAGATTGAAGAAACTTGGAACAGCTTTTTGGAACTAATTATGGGCATGAAGAAGCCCCTGCAGTGTTGCTACCAGGCACCAGATATCTGGACAAAACCAGATATTGCATTACAGACGAGAATAACCGTCGATCGAAAGCATAATACCGCCGAAAGGTTTACTAAATGATGGTGTATGTTGCCTTACTATAAACGAAAAAAACCCTGATCAAAATTGTGTCTGCTGATCAATCAGTCACTACAGAATGCCTTCACAGAGTAACGGTCTAGCCCGTTCCTTGGCACACGGAATAGCAATAAAACTTAAAACTTAAAGAACAATATAAAATGATTTAAGTAAATTGCACAATGATTGCGACAAACTTTATTGGCCATGGCTAACGCAGTGCAATTCGAGTCGACGACGCGTGAAAACCCAATGAACAGGAAAGCGATACCGCACATTCCAAGGTTGCCGAAGCAAGTCTTGACTGCACTTTGCACCTCGCACCCCAGCAACAGCAAGCGGAAGGATCATTTGTCGAACCACGAGATTTATTGAAATGATCAAATCTCGGCGCTTCCTACTTTTTAAAGGCCCAACAAACGCCGGAAGCGAACACCATGGTCCAGCGCCACGTGGTGCCACTTCCGAATTATTATCCGCCAGTGGGCAATTAAGCACCCCCGGAGGTCCCGCTGTTTTTGGTGAGATAAAATTTTCTGATTTATCGCCAAACAGCTCAATTACCGTCTGTCGCTCTGAACGCGACACTCCTCTGCAGCTCTGTACGGGGAGATCCAGGAACTATCGGCCCGGTAATGAACTTCAACTGGCAGGACAACGACCGCGGCCAGTTTTTTGAGGTCGGCCGTAAATTTAACAATCTTCCAACCCCAGCCGATGACCATTTTTCTTCTTCGCAGTATTGGCATGTTGGCGCATGGCGCCTATCGACATGTCGCGATCGCGTTCGCCTAGACTTCGCCTCGCTCTCAGCTCTCAAATCGCTGCAAACAATAAATCTATAATTACTCCAAAACCTCAAGGACTACCTCACTCGCTGGTCTCGGTACGCGGCTCGGTGGCGCTCTCCGGCGACTGGTAGTACCCGCTGACCCTGATCTGTGGACCGCGAGTAGAACGGAGTAGAACAGACAAAAGTGGCCGGCCGGTGACGGTGACATTTAGCTGTTTGACTTTGGACTTTTGCAGCGGTTTTTTTTGTCTACAAACCCCATGAACTCGAAATTAGCCCATAAACATGATTTATGAAAAATGAGACCTCATCGATTGTGTGCGGGTGCGGGCCCGCGCGTCGGTGGCTGCTGTGTGTGATAAAAAATCACAAAGAAGTTACAACCGGCCCGCGGTTTAAAAACCTGAAACAACGAAAATCTGACGGCAAAAGGGCCTCCGAGCGAGACACAGCGACCCAGCGAGAGTTTTATGCCGAGCATCGGAGCAGCGCCATGGCAGTGTTCGGTTAGATAATTAAAATTAATGATTGGTTCGGCCCAACACAGCACCACTGGGTGCAATTGGCAGTCATTGCTTGGGTGGCAGCGCAGCAACAGCTTTTGACACTCGAGGACCACATCGCGGGTCACATCGAAAGGGTGTGTTCGATGGCCGGGCAATAATCTCGGAGCGTATGGGACGGCAGTCGTCGGGGGCCCTGTTGCAGGCACTACAATGGCCATCGAGTCAAGTCTCGCTCCGGCGGTGCTGCTGCATCGGCACATTATTAGTGCTGCACGGACACATGACCGATTATTACTGACTAATTAATAACGCAGTGTGCTTCTGCGTGGCGTCGCCGTGTCCTTCGCCGTGTCGTCTGCGTTGGGTGCGCTTTTAAGGATAGTGCCGCTTTTTGGAGACACGCTGGTAAGAGAGAGAGAGAGACTGCGGCTTAAGTGCGCTCGAGAGATTGTTGCTTCAAACGAAGGACTTTTGAATAGAGCGCGTTTGACAAAGCTGGATTAAAAGCCCGCCTGGTGATGGGTACGGCGATCGGAGCTTGTGCCGCTGTTCTGAGTGGCTCTTTGCATCAAACTCATGTCTTCAGTTGTTTCAGGTTCACCAGAGGTAAATGGCAGTTTTGCACAATGAATGTACTTTATGGTAGCTTTGCCATTT